>NC_132784.1:22712500-22970000 GCF_048418805.1 Vulpes vulpes | reverse complement strand
AGTCAGGTAACTCTGGCTTTCAGTAAGTAGAAATTGAAGAGCTCTTTTTAGATGTGGTAAAGAAAAAATGAAGAATAAACAAAAACAATTACTGATAAACACTGACCCTGACCACTTGAAAGGATGATTGCATAAATTCATCAGTGTGTGAATAACTACATCTGGATACTCTTACAGAGCTACAAATGAGATTAGATTTAATTCAATTAAATACCTTCATATTATAAATGAAGACTCTGAAGGTTGAGAGAAAGTTCCTCACACAGTTCTGGTGACTTAGTTCAGATGCACACAGGACTTCAGATGCCAAGGCAGAGCTGGTTTGGCTCACACCACTGATGTATCACAATACAGCTTCTTGTTAAATCAACTGCACTGATCTCGATGGTTCACCAGGAGAATCTTAGGACAATAATAAATATTCTGCAGCTAATCAAAGGAATTTCTAAGACAATTTTGAAATAAACATAAGGGCAATCACTGATAATTTATATTATATATGCTTGGTTTAACTGGTTTATCCTATAATATTACTACATAAGCTAACATTACACTTCCATCTTGCATATAGTGAACTGTAAATTGGAATTAAACATACCAAAATGTTTTCTTTTAAAAGTCACAGTATGTGGATAAAGCTACTGTGTAACTTAAGAAAGTGAAATGCCATTTGTTTTTGCAAATTTACCTAGTCATTGGACAAAATATTTTTGACACAGGTTCATTTTGAATGCTTTTATATTCCGCAGGATAGATGGAAAGGCTATGAAACATTTTAATAAAGAGCATAGTTGACCCAGCTTTTCTCAGTTGGTAGAGGTTATATTTTAAATTAATAAGTATAAAGATTTTGTTGTGACTTAAGCATTGTTTAGTAATTGGTGTTTGCATAATACTCAAAAACCCGTATTGAAAACTTTATTCAGTTGTAATTCTATATGACCTTTAAATGATCATACATAGGAATGATATATGCAATCTTGCTGTACATATGAAATATTATTTCAAATACTTTTTCTTTGTCAAAATATATTTAGCATATTTTTTTCAAATAAGTAAAACAGCTTTCCTGATAGCCTCTCTGTCCCTTCCTCTTTCCTTCCTTCCTTCCTTCCTTCCTTCCTTCCTTCCTTCCTTCCCTCCTTCCTTCCTTCCTTCCTTCCTTCCTTCCTTCCTTCCTTCTTTCCTTCCTTCCTTCCTTCCTTCCTTCCTTCCTTCCTTCCTTCCTTCCCTTTTTTGCCATTCTGAGCAACAACTAGTCTTCAAATAAACTCTTAGGGACAGTCCTATAGGTAAAAGAAGAGAAAGAAGAAAAAAAAAAAAAAAAGGAAGAAGAAGAAGAGAAAGAAGAGCTGCTTCCATAAATATAGGGACTAGAAACTGAAACTCAACAGACTCTCTAGTCTTCAAGTGACTTGTAATGGCTTCCTCAAATTAGGTTGATAGAACACTGATTTAAAACATTCTATAAACTCTGTAAGTAATAGATAATACTTTTAGGGAGGTGAGAGTAATATCTGGAATTCCAAAAGCAACATTGTCATTTTTAAAAAATTACACTGACAGAGAAGAGAAAAAAAGAAATTAAAGAAATATAAAGTTTATTAATTCTATTTCTCTAAAACATATATAAAAGAGAATGCAGAATTTAAAAAGCAAACCAGTAAGGAGAAGGATATTTTTTATATTTACCAATTAGAAAAGAAATACAGTTAGGTTAAGAACGATGTCTAAACAATTATAATCAATCTGCTAAAACATGACATTAATAAGTTAGAATATATTTGCAATTCACAGAAAATTTAAGATAACTGTTTTCCCATAATTAAAATAAATTGTCATTATATATCAAACTGACTCAACTTAATTATTTGAGGGAATGTACAAGATAATTATTTTTCAGAAATAGTTTTCAGGTTTTATTTAAGAACCTCAGAAAAATATACATGTATATATGATATATGCATCTCCACTTAATAGCTAGACTTACTTAAGGGTTTTAGAATATGAGACAAACAATTTTGCTTCCTTTTAAACAGCTTAACCTCACCACATTTCTACTGTTTCTATTGTTTATTAAAATTTTAATTTATTATCACAATTTTCATTTCAATTAGTTTAATGTTTTGGACCAACTGGAATGAACAGCATCCAAGTATCATGAGATCTACCCTGACTGGGAAAAATGCTCAAGTGGTGGTCAGTACAGACATACTCACTCCAAATGGTCTCACCATTGACCACCGTGCAGAGAAGCTGTATTTCTCAGATGGCAGCCTAGGAAAAATTGAAAGGTGTGAATATGATGGATCTCAGAGACATGTAAGTTAACAGATTTTCTTTCTTCTAGATTTAAACAATAATACATTTGAAAAAAAATATGCTTTGTACTTCCCTGAAATATGTGTATCAAGAGATTTCTCAATTTGTAAATGTTTGAACCAATCCAATTGAATATAAACTGAAAAAGAAAAGTGGATGATATTTTGAAAAAATTACTCCTTTGTTCCCATTGAGACTGTCTAACTCTTACAAACTTTATTCTGGAGAGATAATAACCAAGTTTTTCTTAATTATTAATTGAACTGGAATTGTCAGAGTGATTTGCATAAGCCTTGTTAGTTATATATTTTTAAATGTGAAATCAAATTGATTTGCTTCCCTGGGATAAAAGAACATTGGAAAAGAAGAAAATAATCCTCTGTCTATGCTTGGGTCCTCAAAACAACCTAAAAGCTTTGAAGTAAAAAAAATGGGAATTCTGTGAGGGTCATATGTATTCTCTTTTCTCTGGGTTCCAAATAAAATGTTAATGGAACAGTTTAATGCTGCCTCTGTAGAACCTTTATGGCAGGTATTTGGGGTCTGTAGAATAGTACATTTATTCTATGAGAACAGCAATTCTTAGCAACTGGGAAAGCTCAGAGCTCAGGCAATTAATATATGGGTGGTAACACAAACTGGAGAAATCTTGACCCTTGTATCCCCAGCCCAGCGCGTGCCTAAAGGGCAAAATGATCCTGTGTCTCTTTGTTCCTTCACTGAATTTCCTGAAGTACCACATAGTAAATATTTGAAGCTTTATGGGCCATATTGTTTCTATCACAACTGCAACACTAAAAGCAGACATAGGGAATATGTAAATGAAGGGTATGATGGTATTTCAGTAAAACTTGATTTACGGATAAAGGCAATCAACTAGCAGGGCATAGTTTGTTAATGCCTTATCTATACCATCAAGCATACTGTTTAATTCAATTGAATATATCCCTATAAATATATTTATACATATAGATATATACCTGTATACGATATAAATTTATATGTATTATAGATATAATTATCCCTGGGAAACTAATTGTATATATACATATATGTTTGTATGTGTGTATATATGTGTGTATATAGATATGGACATTTGTGTGTGTGAGAGAGACATAGAGAGATAGTGAGAGAGTTTCTTGATGAGTGAAGAAATGCATTGATTTACATTCTAGTACAGGTCACTCATCTTATTGTGGAGTGACAACTTTAGGTAGTACTGATTATAGGACAGTTGAGTGCTTAAGGCACATGGGAATAATAATTAACTATGACCTGATGAATACAGTTTGTGTTAAAGGCAATAACTGTGATCATATTCTTGGTTTATCTTTTCCAATTCAAAGCCATGTGAGGTAATAACCAAAATATATAAAGAACTCATACAACTCAATAAAACAAATCAATATGATTCTAAAAGGCAGATGGATGGAATAGACATTTTCCCAAAAAGGATATACTGATGGCCAACAGACACATGAAAAGATGCTCAACGTTATTCATTGGTGAAATGCATATCAAAACCACAAGGAGATATCACCTCGTACCAGTTAAAATGGCTATTATCAAAAGGACAAGAAATAAGTGTTGGCAAGGATGAAAGAAAAGGGAACACTTTTGTACTCTGATGGTGAAAATATAAATCGGTACAGTTACTATGGAAAACAGAATGGAGGTTCCTCAAAAAATAAAAAACAAAAATACCATATAATGCAGCCATTCCACTTCTGAGTATTTAAACCAAGAAAACAGAAATATAAATTTAAAAAGATATATCCACTCCTATGTTAATTGCAGCATTATATACAACAGGCAAGATGTAGAAGCAACACAAGTGTCCATCAATAGCTAAATGAATAAAGAAAATATGATATATTTATTCAATGCAATATTATTCAACCATAAAAAAAAGAATGCTATTTTGCCATTTGAGACAGTGTGGATGGACCTCGAGGGCATTCTAAGTAAAATAACTCAGAAAAAGACAAATACCTTATGACCTCCCTTATATGTAGAATCATAGAAAACAAGTAAACAATCTCATAGATACAGAGAACAGATTGATGGTTGCAAAAGGTGGTGTGAGTGGGAGAAATTGATACTTTTTTTTTTTTTGGTTAAATAAATTAAATAATTTCTTAACAAAATAAAATAATAGCTATTGGATGAAAATTAGCCATCATCAGTTAAAAATAATAAAAATAGAGGCCATGTAACCTTTAGTAAAACATTTAATCTTCATAAATTATAGTTTTCCAATATACAGATTATCTACCTAATTTTCAGGGTTATTATGAGGATCCAGTACAAAAGTATATGCCCAGGATATAGCAAAGAAACTCTAAATGAAACTACTGGATAATACTTGTAAAAAATCATTCAGGAAAATTATTGTCCTGGATGTGGTACTATTTTCTACTGGATCCTGGTACGAAAAAATGCTTCCACAGTGCCTTATAGCACTGCTTTATTCACTTCAGTTACTTTTCTATATACCTACTTTGTTTTTACCTCCACAGTATATTCTAATGTATGGTAATTTAAGTGGTTCAGTCATCAGATCTCTAATTTAACTTAAAAGATTTCTTTTGACATTTCAAAAACTATATACCTAGTTAAGATTTCAACTTTCCATTTTGCATCCCTGTCTAAACCGGGATACTTTCTGGCTGGCTACAGTGAACAATATGATAATGTATATTTTTGCTAATAAAATAAGCGATGCATTTTTAAAATCCTCTAATGCTTTTACAAAATTTGACCTAGAGACTGTTTATTAATTAAAATACACTATCGTTTATTTTCACTTTTTAAGGCTTCTGAGAGTTATATCAACCTATTAACCACCGTACTAGCTAACAGGTCAGTGAATGCTAACAGTGCTCTAGATACTGTGCTGAGCTTTTCATATTTCATTTTATTTTCATAGTATTCCTATGTGGTAGGCATTATTATAATTATTCCCACTTAACTGATGAAGAAAATAAGTCACAGAGAAGCTTAGTAGCTGTTCAATAACACCTAAGTCACATACATGGCAGAGAAGGCTCTGTGGTATTATTCAATCAAGAGCCAGTGCTTTCAACCATCATGCTATACTTGGGAGCATTTTTAGTTAGAAAAATGGATGTGGCTAGATGTATAAGTATGGCCACCTCTGCATGCCTTGCAGCTAGTAATAAATTTATTTTTCCTGTTTCTTCCTATTTCTTTAATGTTACATATCCTTTGCACAGGTGAATATTTTATTACTGAATATGAAAATAGGCCTAGTAAAATCTAAGGTACTACTGATTTACTTAATAAAACAAGTAGATTTGCCCCTTTTCAAAATCGAATCCATAGCTTTTCAGTTCACATCACTCATTTTGATACACATTAAAAAAAAAGTTAGTGAAACTGATGGAGAAGGAAAGCATCTAAATCTAAGTGACACATTGTCCCATTTAAAACTGTACTCTAAAAACTACCTAGAATTTGTGTGTTCTTTTTAAATATACTGCTTGTAATTTCTCTCTATTATGACAAAACAAGCTAATCCCTTGGAAGTAAAGTCATGAAAGCTGTTTCAACAGGGGAAGGTCAACATGCTACCCCACCATCATGCAAGGACATTTATCACAGTTTTTTTTTTTTTTGTCTAAAACTGCTGAATAAATATTTTGAAGGTTTAGACATAATGCAACACCTCTTCATGGTGCATATTTTGTAAGGATTTTATATTTGCTCTCAGTATCCCCTTCACTTTCAAATTTTAACATTCCCATTGTGTAGGTGCATCTAAAATTGTGCAACTTTAAGTAGAATCGAATGTTTGCTTATTATTCAGATTTGAAACTGATATTATTATATTTAGGTACAAACATTTAAAAATTAAGTTTCCAAATAAATGATAGAATACAAAATTGGAAGTTTAGTTAACCCATTAAAATTATACTTTTAATGGCATTTTGAATTTAAGCCTTACTTTTGGTATTAACTGGTTAGGTGAACATTACCAAGTTTTGTAAAGTCCCTCTGTCCCACTCATCTGGCTCTTAATAAATATGCATCTGGCTAGTTGGGTTATAGAAACAATAGGAATATATAATACAACAAGGATTTCAAGGTTATGTAATCTCTAGTAGCTTTTGTTTCATTCTGTCTTTAAAAAAATGGAATTCTGTAGAGTCCATTCTAACCAATAAGGATCTTTTTATTTAATAAAAGCTCATGGAGTTCCACAGAAATTGTTCTGTATTACCTAAAGACCTAGGATAGAGAAAATGTGTTAATCTTTGACTATAAATACAACCAAATCTTGACAAAAAACTGTTTTCATTTGTGTCTTTTGTTTTTTTCAATTGTAGTTGACATAAAATATTACAGTAATTTCAGGTGTACAACATTGGAATTCAATATTTATAGACATAACAAAATGATCAATTAGTCTAGCTACCATCTGTCACCATGTAAAATTATTACATTATTGACGGTATTCCTTATGCTTGCTTTTAATCCCTGTGACTTATTTTTTTTTTTTTTTAGCTGGAAGTTTGTACCTCCTAATCCCCTTCATCTGTTTTGCCCATCCCCCCAACTCCCTTACCTTTGGCAACTACCAGTTTTCTCCTGTGTCTATAAGTCTGTTTTTGTTTTGTCAGTTTGTTTTATATTTTTGATTCCACATATAAATGAGATTATACAGTACATAACTTTCTCTGACTTATTTCATGTAGCATAATACCCTCTAAGTCCATCCATGTTTTCACAAAAGGCAAGAGTTCATTGTTTTTTACGGCTGAATTAATATTGCGATATATATATATTTTTTATGTTCTTTACCCATTTATCTATTGATGGGCACTTAGGTTGCTTTATATCTTGGCTATTGTAAATAATGCTTCAATGAATGTATGGGTGTGTTTATCTTTTCCAATTAGAGTTTTTGTTTTTTGGATAAATACCCAGAAGTGACATTACTGAATTATATGGTATTACTATTTTTAATTTTCTGAGGAACCTCTGTACTGTTTTCCATAGTGACTGTACGAGTTTATATTCTTACCATCAACACTTGACCATTCCCATTTCTCCACATCCTTGCCAACACTTGTTATTTCTTGGTTGTTTTGTTTTGTTTTGATACTAGTCATTCTGTCAGGTATAAGCTACTGTGTCATTGTGGTTTTGATTTGTAGCTCCCTGATGTTTAGTGATATTGAGCATCTTTCCACGGATGTGTTGGCCTTCTGTATGTTCTTCAGAAAAATGCCTATTCAATTCCTCTTCTAATTTTTAATTGAGTTGAATATTTTGTTGAGAATCTTTGCATGTATGTTTATGAAGGATATTTGCCTATATATATATGTATATATAAATATATATGTGCATATATATAAATATATAAATATATGTGTATATATATAAATATATATGTGTGTGTGTGTGTATATATATATATATATATATATTTTTTTTTTTTTTTGCAGTGCCTTTGACTGGTTTTTGTGTCAGGGTAATTTTGGCCTTGTAGAATAAATTTGGAAGCATCCCTTTTCTTTAGCTTTTTGGAATAATTTGAGAAGAATGGATATTATTTATTCTTCGTATGCTTAAGTAAAATTGTTTTTTTGGGAGTTTTGTGACTACTGACTCAATGTCATTGCTAGTAACCGTACTGTTCACATTTTTATTTTTTCTGATTCAGTCTTGGAAGATTGTATATTTATAGGAATTTATCATTTTCTTCTAGGTTGTGCAATTTGTTTGCATACAATAGTTCCTAGTAGTCTCTTAGAATCTTTTGTATTTCTATGTTGTCAGTTGTAACTTACTCTTTGATTTCAGATTTTATGTATTTGTATCCTCTTGTTTTTTCTTGATGAATTTGGATAAAATTTATCAATTTTGTTTATCCTTTTAAAGAACTTTATTTTATTTTTATTGATATTTTCTATGTTTTGGTCTTTATTTCATTTATTTTTACTCTGTTCTTTTTCTTCCTATTATTTATTTATTTATTTATTTATTTATTTATTTATTTATTATTTATCTTCCTATTATTATTATTTTTTTTTTACTTTTGATTATTCCCTTCCTTTTACTAACTTCGGGCTATGTTTGTTCTTTCTTTTCTGGTTCCTATAGTGTGAGGTTAGATTGTTTATTTGAGATTTTTCTTTTTTTATAAGTAGGATTATATCACTAAACTTCCTTCTTAGAACTTCTTTTGCTGGATTCCATAGATTTTAGAATATTTTGTGTCTATTTTCATTTGTCCCCATGTATTATTTCCCCTTTGATTTTTTTTTCATTGACTCTCTTGTTGTTTAGTAGCATATGTTGTTTAATCTCTACATTTTTGTGATTTTTTTTTTCCAGTTTACTTCTTGTAACTGATTCCTAGTTTCATCTTGTTGTGGTAGGGAAAAATACTTCTTCTTACACTTATTGAAACTTGTTTTGTGGCCTAATGATCTATCCTAGAGAGTGTTTCCCATGCACTTGAAAACAATATATAGACCAGTTTTTAGATGGAATGTTCTATATATATCTATTAAGTCCATCTAATCTAAAATAATGTGTAATTTAAGGGCAATGTTTCCTTATTTATTTTCTGTCTAGATGATCTATTCATTGATGTATCTGGGGTATAAAGTCTCCTACTATGATTGTATTACTGTTAGTTTCTCCTTTAATGTCTGTTAGTATTTGCTCTATCTTTTTAGGTACTCTGATGTTGGGTGCATAGATATTTGCAATTAGTATATTCTCTTATTGTATTGATCTCTTTATTATTATGTCATGCCCTTGTCTCTAGTTATGTATGGTCTGTTTTAAAGTTTATTTTGTTTGATATAAGTATTACTACCTCAGATTACTTTTTGTTTCTATTTGCATGGAATATCTCTTTCTATCCCTTTATTTTCAGTCTGTATATCTATAGGTCTGAAGTGACTGTCTTGTAGACAACATAGACAGGAAACTTTTCTTTTGTAATTCATTCAGCTATGTCTTTTGATGGCAGCTATGCTCAAAATACCACCAATGCTACCCATTCTATTTATTTTGATTGGAGCATTTAGTACATTTATATTTAAAGTAATTACTGATAGCTATTTATAGTGCCATTTTGTTAAAATTTTTCAGGCTGTTTTTTGTAGTTCTTTTCTGATTTTTTCTTCTTCTCTTGTTCTCTTCCATTATGATTGATGGCTTTATGTAGTGTCATGTTTGGATTACTTTCTCTTTATTTTTTATGCAATTATATAGTTTCTTCACTTCTGGTTACAGTGGAGTTCTTATATATTGAACTAGATCATTCTTTTAGTTTATGGTCACCTAAGTTCATATATCCTATAAGAGCACTAAAACTTTACTAATAAACCATGTTTTATACTTTTGAGATCATACTTTATATTTTTAAATTTTGTATATTTTTTAATTGTTGATATGATTGATTTTATTCCTTTTGCCATTTATCCTTCATATTAGCTTTATAAGTGCTTAATCTACTACCTTTACTTTTACTAAGAGATTTTTTTTCTTTTATAATTCTCTTACTTCTAATTATGGCCATTTCTTTTCTATTTGAAGTAATCTCTTTGACTTTTTAAAAATATTTTATTTATTTATTCATGAGAGACACAGAGAGAGAAAGGCGGAGACAGGCAGAGGGAGAGGTAGACTCCATGCAGGGAGCCTGATGTGGGACTTGATCCTGGGACTCCAGGATCATGCACTGGGCTGAAGGTAGATGCTAAACCACTGAGCAACCCAGGCATCCCCTCTCTTTGACATTTTTTATAAGGCCAACCTGGTTGTGACCAATTTCTTTAATTTTGTCTGAGAAACTCTTCATCTCTCCTTCAATTCTGACATAAAATCTTTCCAGTAGAGTATTTTAGGTTGTAATATTTTTCTTTCATCACTTTGAATATATTGGGCCACTGTCTTCTAGCATGTAAATTTTCTGCTGTAAAATTAGCTGATAGTCTTATGAGAGGTCCTTTGTATGTAACTAGCTGCTTTTGTGTTCCTGCTTTTAAGATTCTCTATTTTAAACCATTGACATTTTAATAATAGTATGTCTTAGTGTAGACCTCTTTGGGCTCATTTTGTTGGGATCTCTCTTAGATTCCTGAACCTAATAGTGTATTTCCTTCCTCACATTAGGGAAGTTTAGCTATTATTTTTTTCATATAAGTTTTCTGCCACTTTCTCTTTTCTTCTCCTAAGACCTCTATAATGCACTTAATGTTGTTACAGAGATCCCTTAAACTATCCTCATGTTTTAATTTTTTTTTTTATTTTTGCTGTTCAGACTGGATGATTTCACTTACCCTGTTTTCCAGAATGCTGATCTGTTTTTCTACATCATCTAATCTGCTGATGATTTCTTCTAGACAATTTTTTTAATTCAGCAATTCTATTCTTCAGCTCTTATATCTAAAAACATATTATCAATCTCTCTGTTAAAGTTCTCATCATATTTATCCATTCTTCTTCTATGTTCTGTGAGTATCTTTATTACTTTGAACTTTTTATCAGATAGATTGCTTACTGCGTTTTTTAGTTTTTGGTTTTTTGTTTTGTTTTGTTTTATCTTATTTCTTCTTTTTCTTTAATTTGGAACATGTTTCTCTCTCTCTTCATTTTTGCCTGACTCTCTGTCTTTTCTATATATTGGGTGGTTCAACTATATCTCTTAGGCTTAAAATTAGTGGTCTTATGTAGAAGGTTTCCAGGAATGAGACTGCTATGGGCATACTTTTGGGTGGGTTTGTCTTCTGCTCCCCACACCTTGGGGTGAGAGCCATTTGGAGGTGGAACCAGTCCACCTGCAGGATCTCCCAAGTGGGAGCTGCTTTGAAGGGGTGCTGGTCCTGGCCACTGCTAACTGCTGGATTCAGCAGTAGATGAATTGCATCATCTAGTTGTGTGGAGTGTGCTCAACCAACTGAGGCTGCTCACTAAATGTGATGGAGTGGGAGCTACTTTGGAGGTAGAGAAGGTACCTACTTGGCCATCTCTCTCTTTTTTTTTTTTTAAAGATTTTATTTATTCGTGAGACACACACACACACACACACACACACACACACACAGAGGCAGAGACACAGGCAGAGGGAGAAGCAGACTCCATGCAAGGAGCCCGATGCGGGACTGGATCCTGGGTCTCCAGGATCACACCCTGGGCTGTAGGCCGCGCTAAACCACTGCGCCACCGGCGCTGCCCCTACTCTCTTTCTGTTTTAATACAAATTAGGTGGAGCCAGATTTAGATGACTCAGAATTTTTCATTATTCATTGTAGTTTCCTAAAAATGATAATAATAAAGAACCTCAAAAAAAAACCCTCAAAACTTCAGGTCAATGCAAAAATGCTTAACAGCTTCAAAATTGTCCCTTCCTCTATTTTCTCCCCAAAGCCATAAAAGCTCAAAAAAAGAGCACTTCCGCATAATCCCTCCTCAAAGACAGAATGATTGTTTTTCAAGATAATGATTTTCCAAGTCTGTGTCACAGATTCCATCCTTGAAGATGAATTGAACAATGTTTTCTTTTAATGTAATAAGTGAAAGAAGGCTGATCTTTATGAGTGGGTGGATTTTTCTTCCTCCTCCTTCTCCCCCTCCTCTTCTCTTTCTCCTTCTCCTTCTCCTCCTCCTCCTCCTTCTTCTTCTTTCTTCTTCTTCTTCTTCTTCTTCTTCTTTTCTTTCTTCTTCTTCTTCTTCTTTTCTTTCTTTCTTTCTTCTTCTTCTTCTTCTTCTTCTTCTTCTTCTTCTTCTTCTTCTTCTTTCTTCTTCTTCTTCTCCTTCTCCTTCTCTTTCTCCTCCTCCTCCTCCTTCTTCTTCTCCTCCTTCTCCTCCTTCTCCTCCTCCTCCTCCTCCTCCTCCTCCTCCTCCTCCTCCTCCTCCTCCTCCTTCTTCTTCTTCTTCTTCTTCTTCTTCTTCTTCTTCTTCTTCTTCTTCTTCTTCTTCCTCTTCTTCTTCCTTCTTGTAGAGACAGGAGTCTCTGCATCTTTGAATTCACAAAATTAAAGAACATTATTTGTGTTGATTTTAGCTGTTATTTGCTTTTATATCTAATAATGAATGCTGCCACCTCAACACCTCTGCCAGGTGATTGTTTGAACACACCTTGAACATTTTCCTTTTTATTTCACCTGGCATTCTAATGAGATAACTTATTTTAGTTTTAAGCATTTTTTTATTTTTTGAGTCAAAATTTATCTATGGATTTTGTTTTTAGGTCTCAATAGGGTTCTGAAACAAATTTAAAATAAACAGCTTTTTTTTCTCTTTCTGACAGTGCTTCAAAAATTTAGTGAGAATTCTCATTTTCAAGATAGACATTACCAGTTTGACTGAATTAATTTACTTTGTACAATACTTTTCCATACAAAACATATGGTGCAAGTATCTGTGCAATTAAGGATGCAGTTAGGATCTGAGCTTTCTATAGGGTCACGTGGATTTAGGAATAGAGTTAACTTTTACCAAAAAAGTAGGGGGATTCTCTATGCTTTTATTTATTTTAGTAGGACATAGTCTAAGAAGTTTGCTTGGTTAGATGGCCCTCTGTGATGTCCTGACTATTATAGTTTGAAATGCAAAGAAAACATTGAAATAATACCTAAGACTCACTTTTCTTTACCTTCAGTCTTTATGTTCTATTATTTTATCACATTCATTGGATAAAGGTATATGTATAGGTACAAAATTACCTCAGTGTTTTGCCAATTATCAGAATTCTGTGGTTGCTATGCTGTAGTGTCTGTGGTCAATGCCATAGAATTACCACTCGATTCTATATTATCCACTGTGCCTTATGTTTTAATAACTATTTTGTAAAGAGAATATGAATTATTTGTCCCCATATGACATTTTTTAAATTGACTTAAATTTCTGGATACCTATTATACTTTTAATTGCCTATTTTCTTGGTTAATTACCAGTTTTTATAATCTATTACTAAGAGGGCCATAGAACTATGAGACTGACAGTATAAGTGAGGAGCTAGGTCATCTCCTATTATCTTTAGGAAAGGTTAAAGATGCAATCTGGCTTAAGTTTAAAGATTTAATACAGAATATTTCCCTTGGAAGAAAAAAAATGATACTCATTCTGAAAAAAAAAAAGATTCTAGGGTTATATAGGATAATGCTATAGAAGTCTTAGAAAACTCTAAAAATGCTTCTGTTACTGGCCTGTTACATGATACAATTTTCTGTTACATGATAATTGTTAAAAAGGCAGAACAATTTTTCTGATATCCTATCCTCTTAGGACTTCTGCTTTTCCCACTTTTATCTTTTTAACTAACTTATATGAAAAAAAGTGTGATCAGTATCAATTCTTAATTTGAAATGTGCCTGTGCAGTTGAATTGAAACGTAGAAATTAAAGGATACCTTTTAGAGCAGATTTCTTCTTAGATTCTCACAGAAGCTAAGTGCTCCTTATCTGTGTAAGCTAGTTGAGTTCATTCTAATTTTCTGTTGATGGGTCTATGTCAGGTCCTTGTGTGTGTGTGTGTGTGTGTGTGTGTGTGTGTGTGTTTCCTATTCATTCCTCCTTCTATTTTGTTCCCCTTGGTAACCATACTAATGTAATTGATATATTTCCTTTGAATTTGTATATATTTTTCCAAACAGGTCGGCAAACCAACATAATGAATTGTATTCATTATATTTTGGCATACATTGTAAAAGACGCTGCAGAAGTGTGTGAAGGGGAAAACCTAGGATTAAAAAGAATGATGTTTAGGGAGTAGAAAGTAAGGTTGTGAAGGTTTAAAATTCTATGAAAGACTTAAGATGCTTACCATGAAATATAAAAAGAGACAAAACATTGTTCAAGTTATAAAGTCAAGAAAGGCTGAGACAAAGCAAAATTAACAAGTGCCCCCAAAATAATAATTTCAGAAAAGAATATTTCCTTTAGATGGTTGTGTGTAGGTTTTGTGTTGTTTTAATTTTGGGTGAAACAGAGAATAGTAGAGAAGAAATGCGGGAGAAAAAAGAGAGAGAGAGAGAGAGAGAGAGAGATCAAATATCCCCAGAGGAGCTGACAGATTGGTAAGAAGCTTGATGTTACAGTTTGAAATGTTTGAGAGTATATCTTTTCTAATGAGAAGGAAGCAACGCAACGCATAGCTAATTGATAAAATTTGGAGATATTCTTATAAATCTGAATAGTGTGAGCCCACAAACTCAGTGCAATGCCATGGTTCTCCCCAATTGTGTTTGAGGGATTTGTCTTCTCTTGAATAGCCATAGGAATTTAGCTGTGGCCATGCACATTTTTGAATCTGTGGTTTAAACAAAGTCTAATAGGCTTATTTACTGCTTTATATCTTAAAGCTTTTAATATGTTCATGCACATTATAAATGGGAGAAGCAGCATAGAGTGGTGTTCTGATAAGAAAATTGTTTTTTTTAAGATGGTGTTCCATGGGTTTATGTGTTGAAATTTGAGAAATACTACTATATGACTTATAAATCACTTAGTTTGTCAAGGGAAAATTATGTAATCCATTACAAATCAATTGATCAGGGAAGCAAATTCTTTCAAAGATCAAAAAAGATATCAGAAAATGAGGGGCACCTGCGTAGGCCCAGTGATTGAGTGTCTGCTTTTGGGTCAGGTCATGATTCCAGGTCCTGGGATGGAGTCCCAGGTAGGGCTCCCTGCATGGAGTCTGCTTCTCCATCTGCCTAAGTCTCTGCCTCTCTCTCTGTTTCTCTCATGAATAAATAAATAAAGTCTTTAAAAAAATAGATATTAGAAGGGCAGCCCTGGTGGCTCAGCAGTTTAGCGCTGCCTTCAGCCCAGGGCGTGAATCCTGGAGACCCGGATCGAGTCCCACATTGGGCTCCCTGCATGGAGCCTGCTTCTCCCTCTGCCTGTGTCTCTGCCTCTCTCTCTCTCCTCTCTGTGCTTCTCATAAATAAATAAATTCTTTAAAAAAATAGATATTAGAAAAAGAAGATATTTTTAAATATATATTTTACCTTTTCTAATTGAATTATCTACTAATATTTAGCTTAACAAATCCATCCATAGGTTTAATTTCTTCTGTCAACCTCAGAGTTATGTTTTAATAATCTATCATACCTTAGGGTGAGGTCACATTAAAATAAAAGTATACATGGTTTAAATATGACTTGTACTGATAAAAATATAATGATTTCTTAGGTTTTTCTAACTTTAACATCATATTAACTTGTGTGGTGATTCTACCTACATATTTATTGAGAAAAGCATTCTCTGCTTAACAATATATAGTTTAATCTTCCTGGCTGATCCAGTTATTAAACACCACCCACCCACACACCCACACCCCCTTGAAAAAGAAAAAAAAGAAAGAAAATAAAAGGAAAAGGAAAAAGAACCAGATAATAATTTCATTCTGTTTCATTTTTATTTCTGTTCTGTATCTGTCATTTTTGTTGTTCCAGTAGCTGAAACAATAACTAATATTGACAGGGGCTAAGACAGGGTGATTATAGCCTTTCTCCCTGCAGTTACACTGTAAGTGTTAATCATTTCTTGGAAGACATCAGCTACCTGAGTGGCACAAACCTTTCCAAAAGAGATGTTCGTGTTCCTAGAAATTGCAATTGCTGATGTTTCTTACTTTTGACATTCTTTTTAGAAACTTTGTGCAAAGTTGTTTGTTTGTTTGTTTGTTTGTTTCCCAGAGTATATTTCCAGACAAAAATACTAAGTCCTAAGTTTTATCTGTAGAATGAAAATTATATGGGATAATCTTCCTCCTTGACAAACACACTCTGATGATGAACTGTCTTGAGTAAAAATTGGAAAATTAGTTCATAAAAACAATACTAATCAATTATAATCAATTATAAGTAATATCAATCACAAGGATATTAGATATTTTACCTTCTTATAGCACCAATTATTTCTTTTCTATCTATAGAATCAGTTATTTTATTCCATAAATGAATCAAGACATCTATCATTTCTTTCTTTCTCTTTCTTTTCTTTCCTTTCTTTTTTTTCTTTTCTTTCCTTTCTTTCTTCTTTCTTTCTTTCTTTCTTTCTTTCTTTCTTTCTTTCTTTCTTTCTTTCTCTTTCTTTCTTTCTACCTGTATTTATGTCTATGATATCTACTCTTTTTGATAATGTCATTTTAATGATACTATGAAAGCTATAGAAGCCTGGATGTGAAACTTATAGAATAGGATTTAATGATTAGAAAAGTGAATTTTCTGGCAACATAAGTTTGAATTACTTAGCCAAGTCAAAACCATATCCTATCATCAAAAAAGGGGCATTTTGATTTTATTTTTAAAAGATGTAAAGTATTTGGATTTTAAAAATTTAATTTTTGATTTAAAGTCAACGTCAGCATGAACAGTCACTAAAATTTTTAGTGAAGTGAAAATTTTTCCATCACTAACTTGGACAGTCTGTAGATTTGGAAACCAAGACCCAAAAATGCAACATTAATTTATAATGTTTTTGACTGTGGTATCTAATGCTAATTAATAAAGTTTCCAACTATCTATTGGAGGCAATGTCCCTTTTTTATTTTTTTTATTTTATTTTTATTTTTTAATGTCCCCTTTTTATTAAAATGTCTGTAACATTACCATTTTTATTCTGAAATGAAATTTTGCATTTTAGCTATCTTTATGGATAACTTTTCTAAACTTAATACCTGCATTATAACATAAAGGACATATAAAAGTAATTTATGATAAAATAGGACATAGTTCAATATGTATAAATCAAGGGAGAATATATAAAGAAGTCATCAGCTGATCTTTAAAATTGGTAATAAATTTTTGATAATTATCTAAACACAATAAAATGAAGTCATTTCTCATTTGTGTAGAAGTTACATTCCCTGAAAAATAAGCATATGATAAAGAGCTCTGTAAAAATAACTTTTATATATGTACAATGGAGTTAAAGTCTAGACTTACATAATTGTAAATAGGTTTTCACCTTTGTATAAAATCTTATATGATATTTAAAACTTAACTGAGGCTCAGTTCACTGCACAGCACTTCCCTCTATGTCATGGTACAATTAGATTCCTCGTCCCTAACCACTGAATTTCCTAGTCAATGTCTCCTACCTGTCTACCCAACTCCCATCCCACAATCAAGTGAAATCACAACCGGAATTTTCCAAATTCTGGAAAGGGATGGAACTGTTTTCATTGAGGACCACTAAGGTGTATAATTGTTTTAAAATGAGATATGAAGAAAGGTCTCCTGGCAGGAATTTATCTTTCTGTTCTATCTAGAATGCCTCAAACACATGGGATTCTGCACCTATGAACAGGTATGCGGACCATAGACAAAAAATAAAATGGCTATTTGTTACCAGAAGCATTCTATGAACTTAAACTGCAACAGATTTGCTGATTGAATATAGAGAACTGATGGGTACCTGGTGCCTGTTAACAGGAATTGCAGTCAAGTATATTTTAAATAAGTCCATTGACTAGTGAATCCCAAATGGCTACTGGAAACTCAGGTGTTTTATTATTCAGACACTTCTCTGAATTTAAGCAATACAATTTAATATTCAGGTTGTTATATCAATATTGGCTTTTGTATATTTTAAGTGTCCTTGGACATGAATAGTTATTCAAATTATAACCTGAATTTAATAGATTTCTATTAACTTTCTAATATTTTAAGAATAGTAAGTGATTAAATGGATATATGATAACAAAAGGAAGAATAAGACTATAGAATTCTATGAATCCATTAAAACTGATGACATAAAATATGTATTAATTCCATAGGGAGATTTATTGTATATTAATGGAAATAGTAGAGAAATATTAATACACTGTCACCCAGACTAGATCTCTTGAGATCTTCCTGGTTTTTGGTATGATGAGTGATTCTCCATTGAACCTGGACATTGTTGTTTTATTGTGTGAAATTCCACATCTTATTTAGCCTCCTATTTTAGCTGACTTTCCCTGATATCATGATGGCAGAGGAAAGTGGGGTCTTGCCTTGTTAGTGCCAGGTGGAGGTAGAAGCTTAGGTTTCCCACTCAGCCTCTATTGACACCTGAGGCATGATTGTGGGTCCTTTTTACTTCTGGACAGGGATGGTGGGAGTTATAGCTTCCCAGCTGGTCTCTAGTGTCACCACTGTGAATTAGCTTCATTATTCCTGGATTATGCTAAAAGTCCTGGTTATCTACTAGGCTTCTTTGGACACCACTCTAGAAGCAAGGGGGAGGGCACCCCACTACTGCCAGGTATGGGTATAAGTCCAGGTTCCCCACTTTGGCCTTTGCTGGTGTATGTGTGAGTCCCAGTTCTTTGTGTGGTATTTGTCTAGAATAGCATCTTGCTAGTTAGAATCTTTTCTAGTCATAGAAAAAAAAAAAAGCCTATAAAGAACAGGCTTTTGTTGTTGTTTGTCTATGAATATTGGCATTTCTGAGTTATTAGCTTATTCAGTTCCAAGTCTGGGATCTACGAGGCAACAATAAAACCTGAGGAACTCATCACCATGTTGTTCCTCAGCTCCAAGTTCCCTAGCTGGGCTGCCTTCTTCTGTCCACCCTTCAGTCTTCTCAAATTTGTTTTATATACAATTACTAGGATTTTTAGTTGTACTTAGTGAGAAGAATCAGAAAATTATATCTACTGCATCTTCTCAGAAGCAAAAGTAAGTGTGCATCTAGGTTTTTAAAAACTCAAAATAGAAAAAAGAAATGCCTTATGTTTATCATTTTATAAAATGTTTTTAAAGATATAGCCATGTTCCACAAATCTCTAAGGCAACAGAATGTCTATGCATTGCCAGTGGATTTAAATGGGATAAGATTTAGTAACACATACATGATATGGCATAAGAGGTCAAAGACATAGAAACACTGGTTCCCCACAAGATATAAAGGTTGTGGAAATATAGATGATGGATTATACTGTTTGCATTTTATCATCTGTAACCATGATGGATACATGTTATCAGAGTGAATACAATGAAGTTTATACGATGATACGACGTTGCCAAATACCACTGTCTGAGTAACCATAAGAAAGGAGTGAAAAGAAGCCTGAAATTGATGTTAGATAAAATTGTTTTAATTCCTGACTCTGGTTCTAAAGAAATATTTGATATTCAGCAAGTAACTTACTCTTTTGAGTCACAGTTTCTACATTTTTAGCTAGGTTTAAATTTTTTTCATCACTTTTTGTGACTTTGTTACTGATTTTGTGGAACTCAAATACATCATTTTACATGTTAATATGCATAATAAGATGATGCCACATCTTAATTATTTGATTCATGGAGATAGTCTTAACAAAATAGAACATACCATCTTTCACAAAGCTGTATGATACGACAGAAATTAATAAATTTAGGTAGTGGAGTTAGATAGTGATCTAAAACTTGGATCCTTGACATATTGTTTAATGTATTTGGGACATTTTATCAATCTTTCTATGCCTTAGTTTGTTTTTGTTTTTTGTTTTTGTTTTTGTTTTTGTAAAAAGAACTAATAGTTTCTGCCTCCTAGGGGATATTTTGAAGAGTTAAAGTGTTGTATGCAACTTGGTACCTGACAATTGTAAACAAATGCTAAATCTTATAAAACTTCCCTTGAATAAAGGAAATTATAAAATAATCCCAATTTAAAATTTTGTAACTGCATTCACTACATACAAATACATTTGCTTGAACATGAATTATATCAGTTAGATTAAATCATAAATTGTTTCATTTCTTCTTCTGTAGGATTACTAACATCTGAAGAATAGAAATCATTTTCATTTGTATTTCCAAAAGCAAAGAGCCCAAACTCTGGTGCATTGCTATATCCATTAAATATTTGCTGAAGCAGTGAGCAAATGGATGAATAAACTAAAAGATAAATTAAAATTATGTTTTTTTAAATAAAATAAAAAGTAAACAGCTTTTTTTTTAAAAGGCCAAAAATCAAAGATTAACTATTTTGAGGGCCTCAGCCATACAGGATAATTTTCTAAAGTGTGTACAACCGATATTTCTATTTGGTAAGATAAGAATGTTATTGCAGTAGGGTTAATGGTATTTATTTTGAACACAATCCCCTTGATTTAAATCCACATACATTTCAGTGATGGTTCAGCTTGGTTAGTCGTGCAAATTAAAGTGTTACTGAAGCTGAGCTCTCTGAAAAGAGATGTGTTCTGGAGAAGAATAAATGGTCAATATCCAGGGCAACTAGTGTATTCACCCAGAAAATAACTGGTGTACCTTCAGAATGTGATACTGATACTGATGGATTGATTTAGTATTTCTTGGAAGCTTTCAATTTGTTAGGCATCAGACAGAATTTTCAAAATCAGCCACTTGTCCCACTTGCCTCATTGTAGTAATTCATATACAAAGATACAAAGAACAGAGAGCTAAGGAAAGCTATCTTGCATGTGCATGCACAAACACATGAACATATTTTTTTCCAGATTAATTTTGCTTAGAAACCAAAGACATAGAAAAGCATGCAAAAAAAGTTTTTAAGTTATTTTCTTTGGTGAAATAAATTAGTATGGAAGGGGGAAATCAGGAAATGGAAAAGTTTCATGTTTAAATTCAGGAAATTCTGAATTAAGTTACATTAATTTTTCTCTGAATTTCTGGTTAAATGTTTGTATTCTCTCTAGATAATTTTAATGCATTTCTTATTAGTTATTACATGCACAAAAACGCACGTCAATTTATTTAAGCTTGAAACAGTATTTTGAATTTTCTTTCTGTTTGTCTCTTGAAAATATTTAGAATGCAAGCAAACTGATTAAAACCAGTTAACTAATTATTATATCAACTATTTAAAGAATGATTTAAACTAGTCTCTATAAAAGTTCAGGTACAGTATGTGTATAAATAAGTAACAAAAACATACATTTATTTCTGAGCTTACCAGCAGCCAAGACATTAAGGGAAACCTTTAAAGTTATATAGTACTTTGATTTAATTGAAGGAAACAAAATGATAAGCATGAAAAATAGATGTTTTCCATGACCCTAAGATTTGCTAAGCTATGCAATGAGATTTTTTATTTACATGAGGAGCTTTGAGAATATATAAAAGCTAATGAAAATCAAAATGCTAAATAATTTCTACTAGAACATACTAGCAAATAAATCATCAAAAAATATGGTTGGCCATCAAGATATAAAATGCATTTAATAATTTTCAATTAGGTTGTTAAATTGCTAAAAGGACAAGCCAATATTTAAAACTAAGTATGTTAAAATTAAGTTAGTAAGATAAATGAGCTCAGTTATTGCCTAATTATTGGAGATCAAAAAATAATAAAGAAAAATGAAAGGAAAACATAAATAATGTTGACTAAAGGTATGTCTTAGAGGGAGCTAAAACTAAATAGTTATTCACATAAAGAAGAAACTTTTAAAGCATGCAGTTCTGCAGAATCTTAGGCTAATATTTCCACCAGGATTCAAACAAAATTCTGTGATCACTAATGTCGCAGCTGCAAACTTGTATAACCATTAGTTTATTTTGATAAGATAATAGTTCCAGACACTGAGGGATAAAGTATCAGGTGTTTATTTTCAGTACTGGGAGCTGAGGATAGTGGGGAAAGTGGTTCTAACACCTCATGTGGTTCTATTGGTCACCATGAAAAGCTAAGCCTAATCAAATGACCAGGCTATCTACCTCTGAGGCTTGAATGGTAGGGACATTAAAGGGCATAATAGTTGAATGAAAAATAAATGCCCAGGATAATGCTGCCTTGGACAGGGGGATTAAAAACAAACAAACAAACAAACATATACATCTTAATTTGTCAATCATTTATTATAAGACATAGAACAATTTCTTAATACCAAGTGTGTATTAGAATCACTTAAGAAACTTTTGTGAAATACTGATGGATAAGCCCCATCCAAGAACAATTTAAATCAGAATTCCTGAATGAGATGTGGATCTCAGTTTTAAAGTTCCCAGTTGATTTTTATGCAAACTCAGAATTTGGATTCACTATTATAGGCTACTATAAACATGAAGGAGTTTACTCAAGATGCAATCAAATACATACTAAATGAGAATGTTTATTTGTTTGTTTGTTTGTTTTTAAGTTACAGTTTGGGTCTCTCTTACCTGATTAGAATTTCTGGGTGAATTTGCATAGGAATCATCAAATCTTGGTCTTCAAAGTGCCTAGCTCATTTTTCCCCAAATGTGAGACTTTATCAGTGATACCAGGTAGGACACAGAAACAACATCAATTTAAAGTTAATACAGTAGTGTGAAAAGTCCTTCTCTTCTTAATTCTGTTTTAATCTTCTGATCACCTTGGGAAGAGAGATAAATTGTGTTGCTAGTATATATTTAACACCCCGTGACACTCTATCACTGAGATGGAAGAGGTGGACAGTGAAAAGAGAACTCAGACTAAAATTTGGTGGGTAATAGTATCTAATTATAATTTGATGATAGAATTATTTCCTTTTCTTTGTAGATATTTTTTATTCTGTTTCTTCTAAATACTGAATTCTCCCATATGGTAATGAGTCAATTTAAAGAGTAGTTAAAGGTGAATTACAGTAGACGTTGTATTCAGATAAAGAAAAAAAAAAGTGAAAACATTTATCACAGTTCAGATATTAAAAAAAGAGAGAGTCTGAGAGAGGAGTTATATTCTGATTCTGTAATAGGTGTAAAATCCCAGGAAGTAGTAATGAAGGAAGAGGAGAATGGGCTGGGGAGGAAAAACATATATGACCCATGGGTCATTAATTTCCCACCCCCTGAGGAATAGTCAGAGGCTCTGGGCATGGCATGAAGTGAGAGCACTATGTTTACATGGAGTGTTTCATAACATGAACTATAAAAAAAAAAAAAAGAAGAAGAAAAGAAGAAAAGAAAGAAAGAAAAGAGAAGGGAAGAGAAAGAAAGAAAATAAAAAGTGGTCATGAATCTTTAAGCCAGTGTGGCTGAGAGGATATGATGTGTTGCATAAGGCATGTCTTATACAACAGTATTCATGTAACTAAAGACTGGAAATTATTTCCCTGATCAGGGACATTGCCACTGGCTTAATTCTGACCTTCAGAATTTTACTGATTTTTATAACAGACTATTTTGTATTTGAGCTGCTCAAAACCGTAAAAGGCTTTTGTATAATAGCTGCCATTTAGTGGGTGCCTGTTTTAGTCTGATTTAACATAATTATCACCAAGCAACCATTATTATTTCAATTTTGCCAGTGAAGTAGTACAGACACTGAACATTAGCTAACTTGAGATAGTAACCAAACCAAATCCATGAGAAATAACTGAACTCTTCCATTTGCCGTGCATCATTTTATAATCCATGATCTTTCCAAAACTGTCCTTGCATATTTGTTACAATTTCCCCAAACAGTTTTGTCTTAGGAAGGCATTAGCATTTTTTTAGTGTGTTTTAAATGTTTCATTCTTGTTCTTAGACCCAAAGATATACTATATAGACCAAAGATCAGGGGAATATGTTGCTTAACAAGCCAATGCTTCTCAATCTTTAATGTGCATAGAGATGTTGTTAAAATGCAGTAGTAGGTCTTTTTCAGAGCCAGAGATTATATATTCCTAAGAAGTTTCCATACTTTTAGTAGGAAGGGTGTAAATGTTATTGACTGCAAAATATTTTACTGAATTATTGATATCTGTATTATATAATACAAGTAGTGAAGCAATCTTTAAACATTATGTAGCAACGTTATTACAAATATGTTAATTTAAAAAATGTTATTTTTTTTAAACCTTTGAATTCCTAGAAGGAGAAATAGTGGCATTGGTAGGGGGCTGAGGGAAGATAGGATGTGGCCATGCAGAAAAGGTAATTTTTTTAAGAGATTTTATTTATTTATTTGAGAGAGAAAGAGAATGAAAGAGAGCAAGTGAGGCCCACTGAGCAGGGAGACCAACGTAAGGCTGGCCCCCAGGACCCTGGGATCATGTCCTGAGCTGAAGGCAGACACTTAATCCACTGAACCACCGAGATACCCAGGAGAATGAGTTTTGACTGCAAATGTTCCTGTGTTACAAAATAGGCCCAGCTTTATGATGAGACAGATTTAGTGAATGAATTAATTTTTATCTAGCTCAATCAATCTTTATTGACTGAAAGGAAGAAAAACTTAATTATCAATAATTACCATAGAAAAATAAGTCACAGGAAAGTAATAACATTGCCTTGGTTTAAATGTCGAAAGCCATTTAGAAAATTATGCAAAAGAAGTTTTCAATTCTGACCTTAGGTCTTCCCACTCTGTCTGCTTATATCAAACTTAAATAGAGGAAGTAAATAAAAGCAATGATGCACGGTTCATGTCTGTAACTCAGCTCCTGGAGGCCTCACCCTGCTGATATACTGCTGTAATAAATTATACAACTAGTGTGCTTCTTTTGATTTATTACTGCAATAGATCACGAATGTGATGACTGACACAAACATGTGTCCTATAGACAGCAGGGCTTTGTGATATTTTATTTCTATTTCTACATCTTCAATTGCTTAGTTTGGAAAATAAGAAAAAAAACACAAATTGACAAATACAGGAAGATATTTCTGAAGCAGCCCTCCACATAGACTCCTGAAGTAATGGCTTTTAAATTGAGAAGTCCCAGTATTCTTGTTTTCAGTCCTTCCCTAAGGACTGTTTATTAAAGAAGAAAAGAAAAAAAATAACTCATATGAATTAGCATTTTATGAATTCAGGTTATAGGTTGTTTTTCTTTTTGACTGTGTAAATACATAATGACAGACTTCATCTATATTTCCTCATTCTTTGAGCCATCATGAGCTATCATGGAAATTGAAATTATAGATATTTAATATATCAAAGTAATTACCTAATGGACTGTTATACCCTCACTTTTAAAGGAAAGATTTATTTTTGTCATGAATCCAATCTTTTTTTTTTTTAAGCTTAGGATTTTTGCCGAAGTGTAAATTACCATTTTTTCTTTCATGTTTGGAACCGCTTTATCTTGGCTGCTGAGAGCATTTCTTCAGTTGGGTACACAGGGCCTCCTATTAATATGTGGTCATCTATTTTCTCTGTTGTTTGTACTTATCTAGAGAGTTGTGTGAAATGCATAGTATTTGATCACAAGAATTTCTTTGTCCCTCATCAACATTTAAAATCATCAGACTCTGTATCTCTTTTGTCAAGAACTATGAAGTTTCTGAGATTTTACCCCACTTGCAGAGTTATGTACTTTTTATAGGTGAATATTATAAAAATGCAAGATATTGGATCAAGGAAAATGTTCTTTATTGATACTTATAACCAGATAGCCAGAGTAGCAGTTAAGAATTGGTGCTCCACTTCTAGACCTGCAGCAAAACAATGAGAGCTAATGGAATCTTTCAAAGTGGGTGGTAGGTTACATCCTGTAGAGAGGAATGGGAAGAATGGATTTTTTTCATTTATATATAGAACAGAGTCACCAACTTTCACTTCCCAAGAGAGAGGGAAAAAAAATGTTTTTCTCTTTTGAGACTGGTATGGAAATGGCCCTGGGTTATCAACCTAACTTGGAATATAAATATATCTTTTCAAGGGCCAGATAAAACCTGAATGTCACTGTTTTTTTTTTTTTTTTGATTCGTTTATTTATTTTACCAAGAAATATGCATATGTGCAAGTAGGTAGAGGGGCAGAGGAAGAGGGAGAGGGAGAGATTCTCAAGCAGACTTGCACTGAGTATGAAGCCCCACATGGGTCTTGATCCTAGGACCCTGAGAACACGACCTGAGCCAAAACCATCAAAACCATGAGTCAGTCACCCAAGTGATTGAGCCACCCAGGTGCCCCGAGTGTCACCAGTTTTTAAGGCCCAGAAGTCTGTCCAAATTTGGGGATTCATCACTTTTGACATTTTGAGATAATGGTCATCTTTCTTGCACAATGTGTCTTAACATAAGGACTTAGCCCATCTGCTATTTGGCTGTCTGCGAGAGATAAAATGTATTATCTTTCCAGGTCAGAGAAACTAGCTAGAAAGTGCCTATTGATCTGATTTGCATGATATGTGAAAAGTGTAATGTTTCTGGGGAAACTGAAAGCAAATATTCTCTGTATTTATATTGTATACATTTCTGAGTTTCGGGAGGCTAGGGCTTTTTTCAAAGGCATTGAGAAATCCAAGGAAGCATTTTTTCTTTCCCCATAAAGTCGTAGTTTGCAATTTTCTTACTACTTTAAAGAATTTAAGATTCTCTTTCTCCTTCCCTCTCTCTCCCCTTCTTTTTGTCTCATTGTGGCCGTGAAACTTATTTTATCTCCCTTCTCTTGCCAAAGTAGAACAGTAAATCCCTGCCCTTATGCAAGATTATATCTAGTAGGAAGGCAGACGATAAACAAAATTAACAAATATGTGATAAGGGGATACCTGGGTGGCTCAGTGGTTGAGAACCTGCCTTCAGCTCAGGGTATGATCCTGGACTTCCAGGATCTAGTCCCACATCAGGCTCCCTACAGGGAGCCTGCTTCTCCCTCTGCCTGTGTCTCTGCCTCTCTCTCTCTCTCTCTCATGAATAAATAAATAAAATCATAAATAAATAAATAAATAAATAAATAAATAAATAAATAAATAAATAGCTAGACAGTGATAAGTACTGAGACAAAAATCATCTTATACCTGAAGGAAATGAGACAGCTAGGTAGCCAGGTGGGTATGTGGTAGAAAAGCATTTCAAGCAGAGAGCACTGCAAATGTGAAGGCCTTGAAGAGGATTTGCATCTTGTGAGTAAGAGAAGGCCTTGGTGGCCAAAGGGAAAGTTGAGAGGAGAGCAGTACCAAGTTCATCTTCCTATTCAATATTAATTTCCCTTGTCCATCACAGGGAGTACTGTGGATGGTACCCTGTTGACAGATCATCAACACATTAACTGCATTAAATTTGATTAAACTTATATGCCTTCACCTAAAGAGTTGTGTCTTTGTAGATGAAAATAAAAGTGAAGAAAAATGAGAGATCTTGACTTTGATAGATTAAGCCTCCTTGGAAAAAAGAAGCATTGAAACCACATAATTGAGATTTGTCAACTTGTGTTTTCTTCCATAACAATTTAGCTCCTAAAACTTGTGCATTTTTTTTACTGATCAAAATTATTTTCTTTTTTTTTTATTTAAAATTTTTTTTAATTTTTATTTATTTATGATAGTCACAGAGAGATAGAGAGAGAGGCAGAGACACAGGCAGAGGGAGAAGCAGGCTCCATGCATCGGGAGCCCGACGTGGGATTCGATCCCGGGTCTCCAGGATCGCGCCCTGGGCCAAAGGCAGGCGCCAAACCGCTGCGCCACCCAGGGATCCCAAAATTATTTTCTTTAAATGTGATTTTCAAAGACCAAATAAGAAGTTAGAAATATTCAACATTTGATTTGGCATTACTATCCACTTTTCATTATAAAGTTTAAAGGCCTATTTTTCTTACTGATGGTGACATTCTTTTCATGATTACGTTTTTAAACATCACTTATTTTGAGTGAGATTATAGAGGAAGGTTAAAATATCATCTTTGTAAAAACAGTTGCATCATATTTATTAAGATTTTAAAAATATATGCAATTATATTCAAATGTATCATTTTTCCTTGCTAAAAAATATGACTAAAAATTTGAAGGCTAAGAAGTGATTTGGATCAAAAACTTGAAAATAAGGAATTAAATGAATCAAGTAAATGTGGATTTAGCAAATCCTACAGTCTATATTAGATAAGGTTATTTAATACAAATAAGTTTGTCATCACAGAAATGTTATAAAAATATGACATTACTAGGCTCATTACCTTGAGAGATAGTACTAGAAATGTAAACTAATTTAAAAAGTTTAGACAAATTAATCAATTCCAAAATCTTGTATCTCTTACAGTGTTGTACTCTGCTTAGTTTTCAAAACTGATATCTAAATATACCGTTGCATTTTTCAGTGGCAAATCTCTATTGATCATAGGCTAAGTGGGAAGAAACATGAAAATGAACTTGTGTGGCAATGATTTTATTTGTCTGTGACATCTTCTGTTGACTCACTATTAATTATACTATTATTCAAAGTAGCAAACTCTTATATTGAAGGAGAGAAACACAATAAGTTTAATTCAAGGAAATGAAATTATCTTAGTTATTAAACAGGGGAGACTATATGGGCTAGAAGAAACCAGCAAAATTTAATAGAAATCCATAAGAAAGGAGAATGAGTCTTCACTGTGTTTATTTTTTAAAGAAAACCAATGGGTGAGTAAATAATCTTCAGTCAACTGTTAGAGAAAATGGCTAAAACTGAGCTGGGCTAAACCATTGTCATTCCCCCCCCCCTCCAAGTACAGACCACTTTTAGAATAATAATATTATAATGAAAAAAAGCCACAGGCAATTGAACTAAACAATAATTAAGGATGGGTGTCATGAGTGTTGACTAATTCTTTCTGGGCAATTTTTGGGACAAGAAGTAAGAAGAGTTTGTTTAGTTGAACATAGATAACCTTAGAAGCTGACCTTAGAATAAAAGGGAAAAAAAATTGTTCCAAACATGTGACCATAAGAATGATTAGATTCTGAAGATCTTGTGTCTTTTGGTTGCCTGGTTATATTTTATGAATACATACACATACAAGTCTGAGTAATCCCATCTGGAAATGGAACACTTCCTTCTTCTGATAATTTTTTTTTAGATTGGCTTGCATTATTAGTTGTTATATTAGCTGGCTTTCTTATTTTCTTTCTCTGACTCATATCTTCACAAAGAAAGCAAGGGAGTAGAAAAGAAAGGCTCTGGAATCAAAATGCAAAAAATAAAGTGAAATTGTTTTAGAGAGCAAAATATATAGTTAAGCTTTGTGTCCCAAGTACCTGAGCAAGAGGTATTAGTACAGATGCTCAAGTGACCACAAGTATGGGCCCAGTAACTTTTAAATCCTGAGTTATAATATGATAAAAGATTTCCCTGGGGGACATCTGGGTGGCTCAGTGGTTGAATGTCTGTCTTTGTCTGAGAGCATGATTCCTGGGTCCTGGGATTGAGTCCCGCATCAGGCTCCCTGCAGGGAGCCTGCTTTTCCCTCTGCCTATGTCTCTGCCTCTCTCTGTGTGTCTCTCATGAATAAATAAATAAAATCTTAAAAAAAAAAAGATTTATCTGGATCATCTGCAACATCAGAATAGGAAGATTTATAAGAAGTTTACACATACTATTGGTTTAGCAGAAAGACTTCATTTCAAAAGATCAAGAGTACCAAGATCAAGCCTTGTTCATTCTTGTGATGCTTTCCCAAATGTCTCCCTGCTATGCCAAACCCACTCTTTGATTCTTTCGACTCTTTTCCCTGGGCTAAAATCCTTTTCCTTTAGTATTTCTCTTCCTTTCCTTTTGAAATTCATACAGAATATTGAAAGTAACCAATTATGAAATACTTGAAACTGAAAGTAAGGTATACTTGAACATGAAAAGTTATGGCAAGATTAACATAAATGTAGTTAATCCATCGGAAAATATACCTTACATGAATCAAAATGCAACATAACATATGCATTAATTTTTTAATTGATCATATCTATATGAACTGCTCATATCTGAGGGGTTAGGGAGATATCATAAAGCTCTATATCTGCCTATAAGGCATTTGCATTTAGTTTGAATAATATACTGTTATACTAGAAAGATTCTTAGAATAATCCTGACAAGTCTGCTTATTTCCCAGACTCTTAATTTGCTCATGGTTGTAGAGCTAGTTCTCTGCTCCTCCTCTATTCTCCAGAAATTGTATTTTTGGTTTAGGACCTTTTTTTTTTTTAACCTTCATCATAGGCTCATTAATGTTCTATGTTACGAAAGTATCCCAAGGCCATCCATAGTGCTTAACATCAGGGCTAACATGAAAAGCTGAAGGTCAAAATAGAAAGTGTGACAATACTATTATTTGCCAGTTTTTAGAGAAAGTTCAATTTTATTTATGTGCAGGCTACTACTTAATCATTTTGCATGGATGCTGAATATTTCCTTTTTTATTATATATTCTATTTAGTGCCTCAAAATGTATTCATTGAGAAATATTGCTTATTTAATGACTTTTTCAATGACTTAACAATCGGTATTAACATTTGGGTGATATTAAAGCCAACAGTTAGTTATCCAAACCCAGTTAAAAGGAGAAAGTTTTATTATCTAATATGAATGCTAGGAGGTGATTTATATACTGAATAGTTCAGAACATGTCCTTGAACAATTGTAGCTGCTTATTTTTTGTCATCTTTCTGGCAGGTGCCAAATTGTAATGCTTAATGATACAACTTAAATTAACTAAAATGAATCCTTGTGGAAAAACATAATACCTGCTTGGTACAAGGGAACTGATTATATTGCCTTCATTTACACAGAAGTTATTCATAATTCATTGACACCCTCTCATTACTCAGTTATGTTTTTTTTTTTTCTGAGCAAATGGGAAAATATAGAACTTTGTGCAGGTGTTCATAGTTTTTATGCCATATTGAATAGAGTGGTCAAAAAGCTGCTCTTAGCTCCTGGAAATAGCTAAATAACTTTATAACTAACCAACATGCAAAAGCACTTTGAGGATACATAATAGCATAGCTTCTTCTAACAGTGTTTCTCCAAACATTTATCTTTAATATGAATTTTATTTAAATAGCTTAAAATGCATGGAAAATGATACTAAAATATAGAAAAAAGATTTGTGGCAATGGTAAATTAGAGCAGAGCATGGCATTTTATAGAATATTTGAAGGTTATAGATTTTTTAAATCCTTAATTAAATCAATTATAAGAAAGTAGATGCAAAGTGTCAGAGTTTGAAATGTAGATAAATGCATATTAACATGTAGAGAGAGTAAAGCATTGAATTTTAAATTAACTACAAAAATGGAAATCATTTCCTTTATCCCCACATTTTTCTTCTTTTCTATTATAAAAGATCCCATTTATAGGCTATAAGAGGAATTAATAGTAAAGCTATTTAAAATGTGCAGCTTAATTAATTATTTTTACTCTAATCTGTCCTTGGGCAAAATACTTCCAAGTGGAGGAATTTGTTAGCCTAAAAGCCTCTGAGTTGGAATGCTGCTTGAAAAATCACAGGAGTGAAAACTAGTCAATTGGGTAATCATTTTAATTGCCAAAACTGGTCATTAAGAAGGCCTTCCAACCAGACACTGACTTCGAAGTAGTTGATTTAGTGGTTTCGCGTAGCTTATGTTGTCTTTGTTTTTTGAAGACAACTTTACCAGGATTGGGAGATTGACCTCTTACTTTCTATCCTTTCTTCCAGGGAGTGACCTTCATCAAATCTAAATTATCCAATCTAGAAGGGAACAAGAACTCACGAGATTCTATAATTTTTATTTAGAAATTTAAGTAAATCTGACTCAAGGATAATTTCCTTCAATTTACACATTTTGGGTGATTAGTGCTAGTTGTTATTGTTTTGCAAGTGTTTAAAGGGATTGAAAGATTTTAAATTCTCTGATCTCCCGCAAAATACTGTATAACTTGTTGGATCATAAACAATGAGAAATAATTGCCTTAGTGAAGACACTAGAACTGATTTTTTAGAAGTTTCTTATTATTTTCTTAAGTGTACAGAATTTCATGTGCAAATTTAATTCCTTTAAAAATAAATATACAGAGTCACAATTAAAAGAAAATGTAATGTAAAAAGAAAATGTAAATAAGTAAATATTTTCCATATGTTTAAGCATCTGACAAATTGAGTTTATTTTTTGAGATAATAATAATGATGATGATGATGATGATTATAATCCCCTTCACCTATTTCACCCATTCTCCACGCCCACCCCCCTACCATGTGTCTCCTTCCTCTGGTAATCATTTGTTTGTTATTCCTAGTTAAGACTATTTTGGGGTTGTCTCTCTCTCTCTTTTTTTTTTCCTTTATTCATCTGCTTTGTTTCTTAAATTCCACACATAAGTGAAATCATACCATATTTGTCTTCCTGACTTACCTTTTTCACTTAGCATAACACCTTTAAGGTCCATCCATGTTGTTGCAAATGGCAAGATTTCATTCTTTCTTTATGGTGGAGTAATATTCTGTTGTATATACATACTATATATTTATCCTTCATCTTTTAATGGACACTTCACTTGATTTGCTTCAATAGGTTGGCCATTGTAAATAATGCTTCAATAAATATAGGGCTGCATATATCTTTTTGAATCAGTGCTTTTGCTTTCTTTGGATAAATGCCCAGTAGTGGAATTAATGGATAATATGGCAATTCAATTTTAAGGTTTTTAAGGAACTTCCATACTGTTTTCCACAGTGGCTGCACCAATTTGCATTCCCACCAAAGGTGAACAGGGGTTTTAAAAATATACATGTTGTCTAAGGGTAAAAGAAGTTATTAGCATTTTAAGCATACAGAATGAAAGATTCTTAAATTTTCACTTTCAATATTTTATAATTGCATGGTTTAAATTATGCTGTGGGTCATAGTATAGTCCTTAAAATTTTAATTCAGAAAAAAAGTCATATATAAAACAACTTTGTTACGTGACATATTAATAGTAACCTGTAAGTTTTTATATAAAATCATGATTAAATATATATTTTATATACATATATGTAACATGTACATAATAAAGAATTGGAAGGAAATGGGATGCAATCACTATATTTTTCTGTATACTATCATCTCAGAAGCTGGAGTGAGAAAAAGTCTTCCTCTTGGTGCCCTGGTTTTTCCTCTGGAAAATGAAACATAAAAAATCTAAGTAATGCTATCTTATACTGCAGATAAATTACATTAATGTGTCTTGAAAGACAGACTTTTAAAAATATATGACAAAGTCTTTCAGGATAATAATGTTTCCGAAACATTTCTTATGACTGGTTTTAAGTTAGGCTGAAAAGCTCAAATTTTGATCTCTCCTACAATGCAGCCCAGCTTTTATTTGAAATATTTCTTCTGATCATAAGCAATTAAAAGGGGAAGACTGTCTCAGAGTCTATTTGACTTGCTTTCTTCTTATTTTTAATTAAGGAATATACATGGCAAGAAATTCTTGATATTCTGCATATATTTATGTTTCCATCTTCAAATATTATAATGCTTAAGGAGGAAGAGCCATTGATCAATGGAACAAAAAGATCTTAATTTTTATGCTGTAGAGGTTAAGTATTTTGGAGGTCAGCAAAATCTCTTAGTAGTGAATATCAAGTAGCTTTCACTGATTTTTTTCTTCCTAATATGGAATACAAATAATTTTACCGAAAACATGAGTATTCATATTTCAGTGTTTGCTTTTTGAGTATTATACACAATAGTATTGAGAATGATCTTGATAAATGTATGTTGAAAATTCCTCTTATACCATTTGGAAATAGCATTCATATGATTTATTTGATTAAAGTGGTTTGAAATTCTAATAGAAAACATCTCTTACTAGTCTAGAGTATTGTCTGTGGAAGACAATATATATCGCTGAAGTAAATGCCTAAAGGGTTATTAATTCGCTCCTAGATTACAAAGAAAGTTTGGAGGAAAACTGAATGGCTAGAGTTCATTACAAAATTGATGAAATAGAAAATCTTAATTCATAAGAACATTGAGTAGAAGAGTTCATGTTGTAACGTGATACTGACTTCATCTACTCAAAGCTCCTATTATCCATATGCAGTCATGCTTTAACATTGCTTATTTTGAGGTAGGTCACTGGGGTGGCTCAGTTGGTTAAGCCTCTGACTTCGGCTCAGGTTGTGATCTCGTGGTCCTGGGATCAAGACCCACAACGGGCAACTTGCTCAGCTAGGAGCCTGCTTTCTCCCTCTCCCTTTGCCTTCTGTTCTCTCTCTCTCTCTCCCTCTCTCTCTCTCTGTCAAATACATACATAAATACATACATACATACATACATACATACATACATACATACATAAATTCTTAAAAAAAAAAGTGAGAATTACCCTGCATCCTAGCAATTATACTATTAGGTATTTACCCAAAAGGTACAAAAATACTGATTTTTATCAGTGTGCTGGTAATAATATCAGCATTATCAACAATAGCCAAATTTGGGAAAGAACCCAATTATCCATCGACTGATAAACAGATAAAAAAGATATGTGTGTGTGTGTGTGTGTGTGTGTGTGTGTTGTGTGTAATGAACTATTACTCAGCCATCTAAAAGAATGGAATCTTGTTATTTGGAATGATGTGGATGAAGCTAGAGTGTATTAATGCTAAATGAAATGAGTCCATCAGAGAAAGATAAATACCATATGATTTTGCTCATATGTGGAATTTAAGAAACAAAACAGATGAACATAGAGGAATGAAAAAAAAGAGAGAGAGAGGGAAGAAAACCATAAGAAACTCTTAACTATACAGAAAAAGCTGAGGGTTTCTGGAAGGAAGGTGGATGGTGGATGGGCTAAGTGGGTGATGGGTATTGAGAAGGACACTTGTGATACACACTGGGTGTTATATATAAGTGATGAATCACTAAATTTTACTCCTGGAACCAATATTACACTGTATGTTCACTTACTAGAATTTAAGTAAAAAATTGAAACAAAAATAAAATAAAACTGCTTATTTTTTTAAATAAAATTTCCTTCAGTGAATACAGAATGAGTCAACTCTATATTACTGGCAAATTATTGATACAACATCCAAAGCAGCTTTCTCTCTATTGGTTATCCTATCTACTTCTCTTTCCTCGGAAGGTTTAAATTCTTACAAATAATGAAGAATCATCAGTGTTATTATTTTATCAGAAGAAAACAGACCATAGGCTTTTGGCTGCCCAAGTCAATCTATTAATCTTTCTCACTCTATGTCTTTTCATAAATTGTGGATGAAGCATATACTTCATCATTTAGAAGACATTGCCCTGGATTCAGCTATGGCAGGTGGTTACAATAGCTTTAAACTTTTCTGAATATTTTGTTTTGAACATAATTCAAAGAAAGCAGTATTCCTAATATTAAAACACGATTGAAAGTACTGTAAAATGCCGGCATAATGAATCAATCTTCTCGGGAAATCTTTTTGATTAAAACATTCCACTTTCTGAGTAACACCCTGTTTTGTTGGTTTATTTTTTTTTATTTTTATTTTTTTGTTGTTGTTGTTGTTTTGTTGGTTTAAATCAGTAAAGTCACACTGGCAGACAGGAAGGTGGCTGCAACATTAAGAAGACATTAACCCACTTCCCAAGGTTGAGCTTTATAATTGTGAACTGTCAGAACAGTGTTGCTTTCCAGATTCATTTTTCCTTCAGAAATATTCAGTGAACAATTTTTAAAAATGATTATGACAGATAAAAGGAAAATGTGTTTATAGAGCTTGAGCTTTTTAAGCAATAGCTGAATAAAATAGAAAAATACCAAGGTTGTTTTCATGGACTCCTTTACTATTAACAGTCTCTATGATTACTCCACCTATTCTTTTAATAATCTCTGAAGTCTTTATTAGTCTAACTCTCTTGTCTTTAGGTCACTAGCTCTGTGTGTGTGTGTCTGTGTGTGTGTGTGTGTGCACACGCACGCGCGCGTGAGAGAGATAGAATAGAACATTTAGGGAGTCATGGCTTGATACAGGAAACCTTATTTTCTAAACTTGGTTCAGTAACTTACTTGGTGCACTTTGAAGCTATTTCCTGGTATTAAAATACAAGAAAATTATTTTTTGAAAATTATTAAATATATTTTAACATATTAAAAATATATTGAAAATCTTATATCATGGGGTAATTAAGGACAACTAATTTAAGTTTCTTCTCTTACATTTAACATATTTATTTTACTTTTTTAACAAAAATTCTTAAAAGGCTACAAAAGTAGACAGAATAGTGCAGTGTATCCCATGTACCAGTCACCTAACTTCAGTAGTTGTTAATATATAGTAAGTTTTGCTCCTTAAATACCTCCTCACACTTGGATGATTTTGAAGCATATCTTAGGCATTTAAACATTGCATCTGTAAGAATTTTAGCTTGTAACTGTAAATGATAGGGAATTATTTTCCTATATTTAGTTTTCATAGTCAAAATACTTATATTGGTATCTTAAATAAACTTCCTTAATTCATCATATTATTCAGTTAAAATGTTTACAATTGTTTTTTTTAAAATCGAGTCTGAATCATAATTTATATAAAATAAATTCACTGAATTTAAGTATACAATTTAGTGACTCAAAAAATGTGTAAGACCGTATAATTACTACCACAATCATAGTACATTTCTATCACTCCACAATGTTTCCTCGTATACTTTCATTGGCTAGGACATATGATTGGTGCATGTTTAATGAAAAAAAACCTGTTAAAGTTTTCCAAAGTGACTACACCATTTAACTGACCTACCAATGGTATATGAGAGTTTCAGTTACTCCACATTCTCACCCACTCTTAGTATCTCATTGTGGCTTTAATTTGCACTTTCTTATGCTAATAATGTTGAGTATCTTTTCATGTGGTACTGTCCACTTGTTTATTTTCTTTATGAAATAGCTGTTAGCATCTGTTTTTGGTCTTTATTTACCTAATTTTTTTAATTGCCTTTTTATGACTGAGTCCTAAGGTGTTTTTTTTTAATTTACTTTGATTCTAAGTACTTTGCCTGAAAAATATGATATACATATTTTCTCCTACTCTGTGGCTTGCCTTTTATTCATTTATTTTTTTGTTTCAGTAATATATCTGAAGGGGAAAAAAGTTTAATTTTGATGATTTGAATTTATCAGTTATTTCTTTTATGGCTTATGCTATTTGTATTTATCTAGGAAATTTTTGCCTACCTGAAGATAAAAAAATATATTATTCTATTTTCTTTCAGAAGTTTTATAATTCCAGGGGGAAACAATTCAGGCTTTCACCAATAAGTAATATGTTAACTTTATTGTATTTATTGATATCCTTTAGCGATATTATGTAATTCCCTTCTATTTCTAATTTGCTGATGTTATCAAGAATGGGTTTTCATTTTCATCAAATGCTTTTTCTTCATCTATGATATGATATATGTTTTTTTCTGCTTTATTTTAGTTATATATATATACTGAATTATAATTAATTGCTTTTTGATTATTAAAATAATCATGAATTCCTGAGATAAACTATATTTTATCATCATGTGTTTTTGTTTCCGTACATGAGATCTGAATAATTAATTTATTGTTTAAAATATTTGCTTGATAGTCATAACAAATATTGATATGTAATTTATTTCCTTGTAATGTCTTTGTTAGATTTAGGTGTTAGGGTTATTCTACATAGATAGATATAGATATAGATATAGATATAGATATAGATATAGATATAGATATAGAAATATGTATGAGTAGTACCATGCTAACATAGGTATGTTAGGCTTATTTTATATATATATATATATATATATATATATATATATAGGCTTATATATAAGCCTAATATAATAGGCTTATTATATATATACATATATATATATAGGTATGTTATACATAGGTATGTATGACTACTTCATGTGTTTTTGTGTATTTTTATAAAAACCAAAATGTATTATTTTGATGTATAGTCTTTAAATTTATTTTTTAAGAGCAGATATTGTATTTTGCTCTTTTTTTCTTTTTCTTACCTCTATGCTGTCATAATTAAGGGCATTGTTTCTGGAGCTTAGAATCAAATCATGTCTCCATGACTTCTTCCTTCTCTTCCTCCTTCTTTTTCTTTTTAAACAGATTGACTAAAATATCATTTCATACCATATGATTCACCCTTTTAAATTGAACATGCAATAAAATGCTTTTAGTATATTCATATAGTTGTGCAATCATTATCACAATCAATTTTAGAGCATTTCATCACACTACGGAGAAACCTTGCATCCTCAGCCATTGATCCTTGGCTTCCCTCCTCCTATCCGTTGGCAACCATGAATCCATCTACTACTGTCTCTACAGATTTGTCTATCCTGGATATTTCATATAAATAGAACATATGGTCCTTTGCTATTAGCTTTTTCCATGTAACAAATGTTTTTGAAGTTCATTAATTTTATTACATATATATATAATAGAGTATGAGAAAGGAATTGAGTGTGACAGTAGAGGGAGTCAGGTTGTTGTAGGGAAATCAAGATAAGTCTCCCTAATTGAAAAAAAATGATTTTGAGCTAAAGGGGTGAACCAGTTGGCCAGGTAGCTATTTTGGGCACCAGTCTCTCAGACAAAGGGAGCAGCCTGTGTGAAACTTTGTATGTGCTTTGTATATTTGAGACATAATCAGATCACTGTGACCAGAATAGAGAGAGCTTGAATATAGAGAATTGTAGGTGATAATTCCAGAGAGGTAACAGGGATCAGGTCATATAAGACATCATAGACTATTTCAAGGATTTTGAAGGGTCTTGAAAAAGATTAGATGTATAGATACACTCACATCTGGTTGTAAGAATGTTGTTACTACATTTTGTGTGTTCATGTTAATTTTTTTGTTTTGAGTTTTTGTTTCATTTAATTGACTTCTATTCAATAAGATGAATTTTAAATTAAGACACATTTCTACAGTATGTTTCTTAATTTTAAAGATTATAGGCAATCACACTTAACTGTTTAAGACTTTTTGCAATTCTAAAATTAAGCGGCATTTTACAAGAATGTATTATCACTCAAGAAACTGATGACAGTGTTTACTTCCGAGGAAAAGGATGTGAGGTTGGAAGTTGGAGGTGGAAAGGAGTATGTGCAGGATTATTGCAATTGTTAAAAATAAGTTCAACTCATTTTGTATGTAAATTATGCTTTGATAAAGTCAGTTTAAAAGAAAACTATATGTAAAGAAGATGTGGATATGAAAGTATATACAGATCCTATGGTAGTTTTCATTGAGTTTTTATTTTTTCAACACTTATGTCTTTTAATTTAATTAATAAAGAGGAATTTTAAGATGATGTTAGTATGTATTTATGAAAATTCAAATAGATTTTTATTAACTCACCTTGCTACCAACATATAATTTTATAAATATTTTCACATTTACTAAAGTGACTTTGGAGTAGCCAGTGGCCATATATATAAAATTTAACAAATATAATGTATCAGTAATATAGTAATATCATATATTATAATTTTATATATCAATAGTAATATAATATTAATAAATAAAACCGCTTAAGTAAACATTTTGGATATAAATTTCAATCACAAATATTTCATTACTTTCTCAAAGTGACTTTTAACAAATCAAATAAGGTTTTTTGTTGTTGTTGTTTTGTTTTGTTTTGATTAGCAATCATGAAACTGTTTAGAGCAATATGATCCAGAGAGATATAAGAGATATAACATCTCTCCTTACATAAACAACAAAAAGTTTTGATTTCCAAAACTGAAAATCCGTTGTAGTTTTTTTTTTTTTAAGATTTTATTTATTTATTTATGAGAGACATAGAGAGAGGCAGAAGGAAAAGCAGACTCCCTATGGGGAGCCTGATGTGGAACTCGATCCCAGGACCCTGGGATCACAACCTGAGCCAAAGGCAGACACTCAACCACTGGGCCACCCAGGCGCCCCTCCGTGTGGTTCTAACACTTTAGGAAAGCCAGCATCAATGTAATATGACTGCTTAATTAAAATCACTGTTTTTTTAATTTTCTCTCAAAATAAATAAATTGGCATAACCTTTGTGGCTCTTGGTAGAAATTTCCAGTTGACATCCAACCAAGAAATGAAGTGAAACTCAAGGATTTTACCAAAACAGATATTAATTTTACCTCTAAGCATAGGTTTGACGATGTGATAATCACAGAAGTTGAAAAAGCATTGTTTACAAATGGAAATCTATTGTAAAAGTTTATTTTTAAGTTGATTATTTATCATTTGTAACACTTTGGAAAATAAGAATGGGACTCAAAGAATTTAAAAATACTTATTTTACAAGCCTATCTCATTGCTACCATGTCATGTAAAAATAATTACAGCAAACATTTATGAAAAGCTAACTATGTAACAATGCTAAATGTTTTGTATTATTTAACAGGTTTTAAAATTTTATTATATATATTCTGCTTTTGTTAATAAGAAGAAAAAGAGGCCTGGAGAAGTGAAATAACAAGTCTCAGTTTGCATGATAAGAAAAGGTTCAAAAACAGACCCAAATATTCTGACTTCAGAGACCAGGGTGATAATCTTAGGCTATTCTTTCTTTTCAAATGTAGCATTAAATTAGTTTCTACCCTGCCCATGTACAGTTTTATTCAGACATATGCTGGAAAGCACATCTTCATTAATACAAATAAGCATCCTTTTGTGCAGGACACCTCTTTCTTTCTTTCTTTCTTTCTTTCTTTCTTTCTTTCTTTCTTCTTTCTTCCTTTCTTTTTTTTTTACAATCTTTTTTTTCTTACAATGTAACATCTAAGATAATAATTGATTTTTGTTAGATATTCAGTAAATCCCAGTTTGAAAAATGAAGACTGGCATTTTAGTATAACTTTGACATATGAGGCTTTGATTTAATATATACTTCTTTGACTACCTCTTCACTTTTTCTAGTAAAATATTAAAATGCCAGGAGAGTTGTATTTAGACAATGATCTAGAGAGTAACAGCATTGAAATATTTATCAAAGGCATGAATGTGATCCTGAGAAGATTATGCCTACAGTTCTTCGGTAGAACACATATTTAGTAATACTGTTTTACAAAGAAAAGATTATATCTTTGGGTACACAACCAAATAAAGTACAAAGCTGAGTTCAAAGTTCATAAAAATATACCTTTAAAAAAATAGGAAGTGAAAGAAAGAAACCCAAACACAAGAAGCAAGGTTTTCTATTCACTGTTTTATGAACTGATTTGATAATCATCGCATGTTAAATATGTTCTATTCTAAGCACTTGAGTCACAAAAACGAAAAGATAGAATTGTTGCTTTCAAATATTTTACCCTTGCCAGGGATATGGATAAAATATAAGTCCTTATGAAATTCTCTGTTGAGTGTTACAATAAATGTGTGTAGAAACTGTCTGGATATGCAGAGGAAGGAGTCATTTGGCTGTGGGCAGCAAGGAGAGAGTTCTCAAGGAAGTCACTCCTGAATGGGTCTCATGGTGGAAATTTTTGGGAGGAATTCAGAGCAGAAATAACTTATGGAAAAATATATTCAGGTTTTCTTTTATGTTTACTCTTTATCAATACAGTCATCTTATGATTCTCAAACTGTCTAATATATATACCTTAGAATTTGGACAATTTAATACTGCAATCATATATGAAGGCACACAAAACATTAGAAACCTGCTCAAATTCCAGTTAGGATTGGTTATAACATTTCAGGGATATCACAGTTTATTCTTCTTTTTAGTCATCTCAGTGACCTTAAGGAATATCCCATCCTTTCTCTTTTCCTTAAAATAAGAGCAAGACTGAGTCATTGCCTTTTATTTTTTATTATATATTAGAGGACTGAATTCCAAGAAGCCAAATGGCTTATTTGGGGGGAAATAATGAGCTTCAGAATAGGGTTCCCTTCTACTACTTCTTTCAGGCGTATCCTTGAGATCTTTTCCTTGCTTTCTTCCACCTGTTCTTGGCCCCCAGCAGACTTTCTTGGAGTCACCTGACTTGTCCTCTGGCATCTGGTTGAGTATAGTCAACAGAGAGATCAGAAAGAGAGAGTATAAAATCAAAATAATTCATTCTCTAATCTTTCTCTAGGATGGGTTTACCTCTTTAACTGAGGCTGGTAACACAATAGGTGGTCTTTTAGAGGATTGCTGTGAATGTTGTTCTTTTCAAATTTGGTTGGACACTGAGGACGTTTTGATACTTCATATTCGTCAAACACACTCAGGCAACTTAAATGCAGCCAGCTATTCTGAAATTAGATATTTCTCAGTTTTGAGTTTCTGATTTACCACATCACCATTCTCTCCAAAGCTAAAGCAACAGCAGATGTTTCTTTGCAACCTATAACACTTTGTCATGCCTGACCATATAGCAGAGGCCAAGTTGTTATTTCTCTTAATGATTGCTTACCATCTTGTCAGTGAGGCAGTCAACTGGGGTGTTTGGGAAGCTTTCTATTTGCTTGGCTTTTAAATCATTTAGTTTAACATTTAGCATCTGGGTGTTGGAAATAAATTGTCTGGTTTATAAAACTGTATTTTTGTATTCTCTCATTGGTTCTAGTGCTACCAATAAGGCACCAGGGAAGTTTCAAGATGGAAAATCATATGATTAGTGATTAAATTTCTGATACATAATTTCAAGTCTATGTGGTATCACAAATTTAATTGTCTATCTAGAGGACACATGTGAGATCAAGTAACTGTATCAAGAAATGCATTTTCTAAATGACCATGAATTCTTATGTTGAAACATGAGCCTATTTATAGGTTCAAGGTGAAAATGCCTCAAAATTATGCCATAATGGTACATTACCATATAACATGGTAAAGTGCAGTTTTTGATGACAGAGCTTTTGCACTGTAAATGAAGATGCTGATTAGGCTTGCAAGGTGCAGTATTTGTGAACTTATGATAAAATGTTTTAACTTGGAGATGAGAAAGTATAATGTAGTGCGTTTCACATCTCTGTTCCACATGGAACTCTAACTGGTGGAATGAGATGTCTGGAGTCAGCTCATTCTTAGTAGACCCTATTGTACCCTATTAAAGCAACATGCATAATTATAGACTGGTTTTAATGTTACTTTTTTCCTCTTTCTCTGTGTCAGCAGAAGTAGAGAAGTAAACTACTAGACTCAATAAGTATTAAAATTCATAAAGATTGCTGTATGCTAAATAGACTTTCGGTACCATAGAAAAAATTTGTCATGAGACTAGCTATTTGTCCTTCATTAAAAAGACAACTAATTTTATTTACATCTAATTATTAGAATTTTGCTTTCATTCTTAGTGATTCATCAATGTGTATATTTTGTTCATGCAAAATATGATACTGGATAGAAAAGGGAATCGAAGGTGTTACTATAGTTTCTAACTTGAAGGAGCATGGATAAAATAATAAAGACAGTACATACATACATGCCAATATATGAAGAAGAATTTCTCCACTTTCTTTGACTAAAGCAAATTTTATATGTAGAATTGAAATCAGATCTCAATTGATTTGGGTCTGAAATAGGCTCCAATCACTCAATAAATCTGTGACTGTGGATTGATTGTTAAGCTTCAGTCTTTACCATTGAAATTTGGAATGAAATGATCTCTATCTTTCTGTTAATGTGAAGATTAAAATTAGGTTTGATACATGTATTATGTACCTACCCCATAAATTGAAAGCATTTGTGAAGTGTTAGTTTGTAATGTTTACCAGGAAAAAAAAAGGTAAAAAGATGAATGAATGAATGAATGAATAGATGAAATGAAAAGCCTCATGAGTTTTGATAAAAAGTGAATTAGGAAGTGCTTCTTTTGCAATTACTGCTCTAATATTTGTATTCTTCACCCTTCTTAAAATATCAAGTGTTATCCTTTTTTCTGGACAAATGCACCTGATCTTAATTGGTCTCTCTGCAGCTTTTTTGTTTTTATCAAATCTGCTCTCTACAGTAGAAGCAGAATAATCTTTAAAACTACAAACCAATAAAACATGAGTTTTTAAAATTATTATTATTATTAATTATTGCTATAATTTTTGGAACAAGATTGACAGACAGCCTTGGTCTATAAGAAGGAAGGCCCTATACATTTGCCCTTCTGCCCTTTCTCCTCAGGCTCTTCATGAGATCTTTTTAGATGTCTGAGTGACCCTCATGCTCCCTTAACCTTCATTCATTTCCCCCACATTTTCTGTTCCTCCTTACTCTTGACTCTCACACTGTGTATTCCCTCTGCCCAAAGCCCTTCCTTCTGTCTTTCTCTTTTCCTCTCCTATTGACTGTTTATCATTCTCTTTTTCAGGAAAATCTTCCCAGGTAGCTATCATTTTTACTCTCGTAGCAAATAATCTTTCCTTCATCATTTTGATTTAAAAAAAATATTCATTGAAATTTACAGTAGATACAAATCTTAAATGTTGGCTCTCCTAAAAGGAACGAGTGAAACTGTTGGCTTAATCAGCTCAGGCTGCTATAACAAAATGCCATACACTGGGTGGCTAAAGCAACAGACATTTATTTTTTTACAGTCCTAGAGGCTGAAAATCAAGATCAGGGTGCCAGCATGGTCAGGATCAGGTGACAGCTCTCCTCCTGGCTTGCAGTGCTTGCTTTCTTGTGGGAGGGGGGAAAAAGGAGAATAGAGACAGATATAAAAATATATATTCTTAATTCAAAATGATGAATAATCATATTTCTGTGGTAAGATTATTTTCTTTAATTTTTCATGTCACATTCTCTCTTTTGGTGTTCTCTTCATTCAACTAACAAGCATATACTCATATTTAAAGTATTGCTTTAGGGATGCCTGAGTGGCTCAGTGGTTTAACGCCTGCCTTCGGCCCAGGGTGTGATCCTGGGGACCCGGGATCGAGTTCCACATCGGGCTCCCTGCATGGAGCCTGCTTCTCCCTCTGCCTGTGTCTCTGCCTCCCTCTCTCTGTGTCTCTCATGAATAAATAAATAAAATATTTTAAAAAATAAACTATTGCTTTATTCATCCACTGATTTCATAAAGAGTTGAGAACTATATGGGTAGGCCACCTATGGTTTAGGTTTAGAAGCAAAAACTAAATAAAATGACTAGATGATAAATCCACTAATTTCCCTTTTAATCCCTCTCTTTCCATCCCACCCCTGGCCCCACTCTGTCCATGGGAAACACTGTTTTTTGTCACCATAGATTAGTTTGCATTTTTTTTTTTTTTTTAGTTTATATAAGTGATATCTTATACTATATATTTCTTTTTTGTCTGGCTTCTTTCACTTGGCATAATTATTCGGAATCCATCCACATCATTACATGCACCAAATAGTTCATCTTTTTTTTTTTTTCTCTCTCTCAATGGTATTACATTGTATGTGTTAAGGAAAAAAATATATCCATGACACTTGTTAAAAAACCAATGCAGGCTATTTTCAGAACCAACACAAGAGATATAAGGGAGTATTGCAATGGAATTTTGTAGTAGAGAAAAGAAATGTGCTCAACTCCAAACACAAGGAAAAGTAGAAATTTATAGTCAAGGAGCAGAGTGGGTTGTTAATGGATGGACACCTACTCGGAGGAAATATCAGAAGTAAGGGAAGATTCTGGGTACATTGACCTAACCAGATTCTTTTTTTTTTTTAAGATTTATTTATTTATTCATGAAAGATACAGACTGAGAGAGAGGTAGAGACATAGGCAGAGGAAGAAGCAGGCTCCTTGTAGGGAGCCGGATGTGGGACTCGATCCCAGATCCTGGGATACCTCCCTGAGCCGAAGACAGGCTCCCTACCGCTGAGCCACCCAGGTGTCCCAAGGTTCTTGGTGATGGCAAGCCAAGTTGATCAGACCTCACCATGGGAGTACAAGGGATGGGGAATTTGGTTAGATATTGACAGTGATCAGATATCAAGAGTGGGGGATTCTGGCTAAACTGACTTAGTAAGATTTTTGCTAATGTTGAGTTTCTGAGGACATACCCAAGCATAAAATAATATGGATATATGCAATTTGTTTATGCATATATCTGCACATGGCATGGAGTGGCTTCCAATTTATGCTTATTGTAGGTGGAGTTGCTATGAACATTTGTGTACAAGTCTTTATATAGATATTTGCTTTAATTTTATTGGGCAAATAAACACTAGGAAATAGAAGGGTAGATCGTATGCTAGTTATATGTTTAACTTTTTAAGAAAATGCCAAATTGTTTTCCATATTGGTAGTACCATTTTCCATTCCTACAAATTCTTCCATAACCTCACCAACACTTGGTTTGCTGGCCATTTTAACTTTAATCTAAGAATGGTGCCATAATTTTATTTCCCTAATGTCTAATGATGACAATAACCTTTTTTATGTGCTTATTTGCCATGTATATACATGAAGAAAGTGTATTCTTTCTTGAATAAAGTGTCGTTTCAAAAATGCTTCCCATTCTTTATTGGATTATATATTCATTATATTTTTTTAGTTTTGGTAGTTTTTTTTCCTTAATATATATCCTTTGCTAGACCTACGTTTTGAAAATTTTTTTAGTTTGTGACTTACCTTTTCATTGTCTTACCATTGTCCTTTGAAGTGTAGTTTTCTAATTTGATTTAGTTCATTTTATAGATCTTTTTGATCTATCATGGTTTTGATGTCATACCTAAGAAATATTTGCTGACCCCAAGATCATTAAAATTTTCTTCCATATTTTTCTTTAGTTTTAAAGTTTTTTTCATTTAGGTCTGTGATAAATTTCCAGTTGATTTCTTAATAGGATGATAGTTTAATTTTTGTGTATGCATATTTATTTATTCAAGTATCATGTTCTGAAGAAACTATCCTTTTTTAAAAAAATTGTCAAAAATTAGTTATCTATACATGTATGGGTCTGTTTGTGAACTCTCTCATCTGTTTCACTGATGTATTTCTCTTTTTCTAATACTACATATATCCTCTTGGTAACTGTCAATTTATTATGTCTTGAAATGAGGTAATGTTAATCAACCAACTTATTTTTTTGCCATTTCTTTGTATACAAAATATTTTGCATTTCCATACGAAATTTAGAATCAGCTTGTCAATTTCTAGGAATTGTCTGCCGGGTTTTTATTGGGATTAGGTATAATTCACCAGTTTGAGGAGAGATGACATCTCAATAGCTTGAATCTTACAAACCATGAATAGAGTATATCTCTTTATTTATTCAGGTTTTTATTAGTTTCTCTTAACAAAATTCTATAGTTTTTAGGTTCTTGTACATATTTTTTATATGTTACTAAGTATTTATTATTTGTTTTTTTTTTAATTTTTTTATTTATTTATGATACTCACAGAGAGAGAGAGACAGAGAGAGAGAGACAGGCAGAGGGAGAAGCAGGCTCCATGCCCCGGGAGCCTGACGTGGGATTCGATCCCGGGTCTCCAGGATCGCGCCCTGGGCCAAAGGCAGGCGCTAAACCGCTGCGCCACCCAGGGATCCCTGTATTTATTATTTGTTGATACTACTGTATAAGTTTTCTTATTTTAATTTTCAATTATTTATTGTTAATATACAGAAATTTTTATAGCAACCTTGTGTCCTATAGTTTTACTAGATATATTAGTTATCCTAAGCAGGTTTTTTTGCTTTGTAGATTCTATTAAATTTTTTATGTAGAGGATTAGATTATGTTATCTGAAAATAAATTCAGTTTGATTTCTTCCTCTTCTCCTCTCCCATCTGGAAAAAAAATAAAATTGTTTTCTTGCCTTATTATTCTGCCTAGACACTGTAGGACAAATTTGAGTAGAAGGGAGAGTGATCATTCCTCTTGTTCCTAGTTTAATATCTATTCTGAGTCTTTATCAGGAATGGCTGTTAGATCTTATAAATAATTTCTTTGCATTTATTAAGATCTTCATATGTGTTGTCACTTTTGTTTTGTTAATATGGTAAATTATACTGTTAGTTTTTTTAATGTTAAATTAATCTTTATTTCTGGGATAACCCCCCCTTCATCATTATGTATTATCTATTTTATGGTTCTCAAATAGCCATTTATTTTAAATTTTATTGATTTTTCTCTATTGTTTTTTTCTGTTTTCTATTTCTTTGATTTCTCTACTTTTATTTTCCTTTCTATACTTTAGGTTTAACTTTTTATTGTTTTCTTCTAGTTTTTTAGGATGGACACTGAGGTCATTAATTTGAGACATTTCTTTTTCTTTTGTATCTTGTCTTGTAGTGGCTAGTGGCAAATTTTTCATATTTCCACTAAAATACCTGAGCTGTGTTCTAGGAAATGGTTAAGCTATTTGGAAAGAATTTGATCCTTTGAGTTCTTCCTTTAAGTTTTGTTAGACAGGAGTAAAGCAGAGTTAGTCTGGGGTTAATTTATATTTCTCATTGCTGAGGCAAGACTCTTCTAGGTACTCTATTCAGACTCCCTATTAATTGGAAAGTTTTCAAGTCTGGTTGGTATTAACAGGCACGATTCATGGACCTGTGTGAATATCGGAACTCTTCTCTCTGATCCTTTTGTATGGCCCTTTCATCAACCCCAATTTGCTTCAGATGCGTATGTTTGTGCTTAGTACTTGGCTGACTCCTCTAGGAGAACCCTTTGCAGATATCTAGAGTTCTCTTTATGTTACATTCTCTTCTCTGACACTCTACCCTATGAGATCTAACCTACTGGCCTCCTTTAATTCTCAGCCCTACCCCTCTCAGGGAGTTGTCTAGGTTCTGTTGGGTTCTTTTGTACTTTGATGCTACCTGAATCTCTCAGGCATTTAGCCATGGCCATCATGAGACTCACTCAGTTTATTTCCTAAGTTAATTAGGAATCATTGTCCTTTCTTACCTTATGTCCAATGTGCTGAAAAGACTTGTTTTATATATTTTATTCATTTTTTAGTTGTTTTATTCAGAAGATAAATCTAGTCCTTTAATATGGTCTAAGTGGAAGTTTGGTCATTACTTTTAAACTTTTATTGCCAATTCATGTATATCTGGTTTAGTTATTCATGGTGAAAGATTCCTGAGGGAAAAACCTGAGTCTTATAGTTCATTATATTCCTTTTATAGTTCTGATAGCTTGATGAGTGTTCACTGAATGACTGATGATTCTTATTAAAGGACAGTGCTTATTAGTAATCATAATCTCATATTTTTGACCTGGTGATTTTGTTTTATAATGCTGAAAAAATGCTGTTGTTTATATGGACTAAATGATCAGTAAATTGTGATATACTAAAAATATTAAGTAAACACGTTATAAAAACTAAGAATGATTAAAACATTTAAAATAAACTATAAAGAATTTTATGATACATTTAGTAAAATGCATCTTTTAAATGATGATTTTCATTGATTAAATGCAACTAATCTTAATCTTTTAAAAAAATTTTTTGAAGCAAAAATAGATGTGGAGATAGAAATGTCTATATATTCATTTAAAAAACATATATTTAAATTTATTTCAGGTGATTGTCAAATCTGGTCCAGGAACTTTCCTCAGTTTGGCTGTTTATGACAATTATATCTTCTGGTCAGACTGGGGAAGAAGAGCTATTCTGCGTTCCAACAAGTACACAGGAGGAGATACAAAAATTCTTCGTTCTGATATTCCACATCAACCAATGGGAATCATAGCTGTTGCCAATGACACCAATAGCTGTAAGTTACACTAGAAACTTAATGTATTTCTTAATTATATAATCTTTGCAAAAAATTATGTTTTCCAGTAATACTTAGTTGGATTTTTTTAACGTTTCTGGAGATAGTGTTCAGGATTTGCCTATTCAATATATTAAAATTCTCTGAAAGGCTCAAGGTAATTTCTGTAGTTCTTCATTTTTCACCAGAAGACAATTCCTTTTTACTTACTTGTTTCTGGAAATTTATTCTCTCTCACTCTAAATCTTCGAACATTCAAATCAAGTTGTTTCCATGAAAATAATACTTCTTGCTAAATAAGCTTTACCTTGGGCTGAAAAGTTCTTTAATCACTGAAATACCTACAAAAATTGCAGCTTAAGGCATCAGTATGTGTTTTAGTTCATTTGATGCCATGGCATCCTTGACAAATGTTCTAGAAGATGTAGTGGCTTATGTTGCATGCTTTTCTAATGTTTTTACCTCTTATGATGTTTGGATTTTCCAAAGTCCTGAATATTCCTTGTTTATATCTTTGAGAGGGGCAGCCTAACAGTTTACTGTTAATCTAACAAAGAATAGAAATTCAGTATAAAATGTTACCAATAGTCTCTTCATTGCAGGTGAACTTTCTCCATGTTCATTATTAAATGGAGGTTGCCATGATCTGTGCCTTTTAACTCCTAATGGGAGAGTGAATTGTTCCTGCAGGGGGGATCGAATACTGCTAGATGACAACAGATGTGTGAGTAAGTAAAGACAATTGAAATGTGATTTGACATAACTACTCAAAAGGCATACATGGATATTGAAATTGTCTTGATATTCATGAAATTGTACTCTCTTCCAATCCTAGAGGCCCAGTTGGCATATCTTTCTATTCTAAAAAGAACTCAATTCACCACTCTACTTAGTTGTTACACCATATGATAGATAATGATAACCAGAACAGTGACAAATGGTGTATCCCCTATTGTGGGCTGGAAGGTGTTAGACGAGTTAGAGAAATACCTGCAAAGTACCTGAAAACTTGTGATTATAACTTTGAGAATTAAGTCAATAGCAAAATTAATTAAATCTGAAATAAACCAATATATAGGCAGTAGATCAGTAGCCTTGTAGTAAAACCACTCAGTCTGTCACAGTATGTAAATGAGAGAGAATGGTTCATGCAGCTTATTTGTAATCATTTCCAAACGGTTAATTAAGAATGTAACATTGCAGCCTTGCATGATGTTTATACCTCCCAAAAGGCATTACAATCTTTAATTAGTACCATTACAGTATACACTTATTAGCAGCTAAGTTTTCAAACTGTTTCCAAAATAAATAAGGGTTCAAGTGTTCCAATATTGCCATGAGAAATTAGCCAGTAACATAAAGAATGTTAATTTATCTTTAACATTAAGACTATTTGTGTATTAGAAAGACAAGAGATATCTTGTTGGAAATTAGTGAACTCGCTCTCAGGATGTGGCAATTGTTTTACTTTTTTTTTCTCTTTTCATCCATATCCTCATCTTATATCTTCATCTTAGAAAATCAACAGAGGTAGATATGTCTACATTATAAAAATAAATATCAAATAGTATAAGTATATTTCATCTTTATCTTTAGTCTTTTTTTGGTCTTTATTTACCAGAGGGATCTTCTCTTTTATCTGTTGTGTACTTTAAAACAAGCACTTTAACATCCTGTTCTTTACCTTGAAAACTATTGCACCTAATACAAGAATATAGACATATGTTTTCACTTTACAATTTGGTACTACAACCCAAAGGGCACCTCTTAGTGAAAGAAAGGGCACCTCTGACTTTTATTTAAGACTGTGCCAAAGCAAACGGGAATGATGCAATTGGTCAGTGAACTTTAAATGAAGACAGCCAATTTTAATAATTCGAGCCTCAAATTCCCATAATTCTTAGTAACCTAACACTTCCTTGAATTGCTCGGGTAATTGCTTAAACTCTTTCAGTTTGCTTTTGTGGTTTCAGCTGTAATGGTCTGGATCTGATGCCATCTGTAAGCCTGGAGTGTTAGTCATGCATTAGAATCACTCATGTTTCTTTCACAGGTCACTACAGGCCAGTAGAAAAGCAATGCCTCTAGTCAAAACAGCAAGGCTTATTTGTATACAGTGGATGCCTGTCCTTGCTCCAAAATAGATTAGATACATCTGTCCCTACTAAGCCACCTGCTTCTCTCTATTGATGAGAGGGGATAATTCAGAAAGAAAACTATCTTTTAAACAAGCACAGTTGTATTCACATGCAACTACAGAGTGATATTTGATTCTTCAGAGCTGACAGACCTTTATAGAAGCATCCTGGATCCATGGTGCATTCATACTGAAATCCTGTGGCCCAGCAGAGAGAGATTGGAAAGTAACTTCTTGTCAAATCCATCTTTGGAAACGAAGATGTCTCTGGCATGTCTATATCCACATCTGAGTTAGTTCACCCAGAGCAGTTCGTGAATGTTAATGGCAGGGTTGAAGGGGGGAAAGGCACCACCCTCAGGACAAGGGAGGGAAAACCATGTGTTGTCATAACTCTTGACAAAAAGATTAGGCAATTCCACTTTATACAAGGTTCCTATTTTTTATTTATTTATTTATTTATGATAGTCACAGAGAGATAGAGAGAGAGGCAGAGGCACAGGCAGAGGGAGAAGCAGGCCCCATGCACCGGGAGCCCGACATGGGATTCGATCCCGGGTCTCCAGGATCGCGCCCTGGGCCAAAGGCAGGCGCCAAACCGCTGCGCCACCCAGGGATCCCTATACAAGATTCCTAACCTTATCAACATCCACAATAGAAGTAAGAATAACAAATATAATTGAAGTAATTACCTCGTGAGAGAATAAGAGGACAGCTGAACCACATTTTTGTTTCTGCGAAGAAGCATAAAACACTCAATGCTAGTTCGAATGAACATACCTAAGCAAGAGTTTTGCTTATATAAGGCTTGATTTTATGTAATAAAAACATTTTTGTTATGAATATTTTTTTCCCTCAAAGTCATAATGATTATAAAAGCAAAATTTGCATCTTCAATCATAACAGTTAATTCTCATTAGAAGTGAGAAGTTAAACAAGATGTGTTGAAAGTAGATAGAATAAATTGGGAACATCAGTAGCCTCCCAGTAAATGAATTTTGTTCAGTTCCTGCTTGAATGTGATCATGTGCAGCAATGTCAGTACCCTTCTTAATGCTTGTTCCTTTAAATCTAACAATATTTTTAGATTTTTAAATTCTTTGTTACTTTCTCTAAATTGACTTTCTACCTGACCAGTTGAATTTCGACTGTACCAAGAAAAAAATACCATTGAAAGATTTTAATTAGAAGTCATCAGTAGATAGACCAATAGATAATCTGTAAAAATGAGATGCATTCTAGGACTAACAAAGAAATAAAACACTGGAAACTTCAAATAGTATTAGTAGCTGTGTAATTGAATATTTCTAAAATACAACTTTCAAAAGAAATTGATAGTAAATTATAAAATTAAGCTATGTTTTCTGCATTAATAGAGATAAATGAATTCCAATTACCTCCAATATAATTAGTATGACTGGATTTCACTGTACAATTATTCAACAAGCAATGGAGTGAGTACAAGCAAACAAATAACACATGATGCAACCACAAAATCGAATTCTAAGTGTTTACTGGTAAATCTATTATTTAAGAATAAAAACAGATCCGTTTTGCCCCAGAAGATCTTTCTAAAATAAGGGTCACATACTGGCATTCCAGGGATGAAACCTAGCTGTAGAAAGATGGGTGTTTGTTTGTTTGTTTGTGAGTACTTTGTTGCCATTGGTCTGTGCTCACAGATTGGGCAAGTCACATAAAAACTCAGACTTTTTGGGATCCCTGGGTGGCACAGCAGTTTGGCGCCTGCCTTTGGCCCAGGGCGCGATCCTGGGGACCCGGTATTGAGTCCCACGTCGGGCTCCCGGTGCATGGAGCCTGCTTCTCCCTCTGCCTGTGTCTCTGCCTCTCTCTCTCTCTCTCTGTGTGACTATCATAAATAAATTTTAAAAATTAAAAAAAAACTCAGACTTTTCATTTTTTACAAAAAATCTGGAGATTTAGAAGTGGGACATTATGGCAGTGGTCATTTGGAGCCTATAAACTTCTCGGGCACATGCTTTTCAGCTTGTCAGTCTCCTTCAGTTCAACCACAGTTTCCTGTGCACCTCAAGGAGTAGATGCTGGCCCAGTGTGCAGTTCTGCCCCCTGGTACCTCTCACTGTGGGCAGAACAAAAGGCCAATGAGGATACTTTTAACAATTCCAGGACTTCTGAATGGGGAAAGCTGCTACAGAGATTTCTTCCAAAGGTAGCTGAGGAGGGAGATCAGTTGGAGGTAGATTTAAATAAGATGAATCAAGTCAGGCATTAAAAAATGAGAACTCCACACTTGAAACTAATATAACATAGAGCATCAACTATACTCAAACAAAAATAAAGAAATCAAAATGTTAAGTCTGTGTACTGAAAAAATCAGTGTATTAAAGAATATATTATACTTTCCAATAAGAAAATAAAAAACACAAGAAAAACCTTCTCTCAATATGTACAGAGCTCATTTAACTGACTCTTTTTGACAATTTATTTTTAAGGTAGTTGCTAAGCAAAATGCATAAATATAGTCACCCAAATTTAAGCCCATCCTTCTTTCCATGCATATACAGTCACAAAATAATTAGCAAGACATACAACTAAGTATAAAAGAAAAATGAAGTGAGGCAACTCCCCAAAATTTTAGAAAGGGAATGTGAAAACAGCAAACAAAAAGGTGTTCCTTTAATTTTTTTTTTTGTAAAGAAATTCCAGAAACCCTTGCCCTTTATTTGACTTTATATTTTGATAAATTTTAGTTTAGTTTTGTAATGAAGATTAAGGGAAACAGTTGTGATGGTATGAGAAATGTTTGCTATTGAGTCAAAACATTGTCTTTTTTCCTCTTCAGCTAAAAATTCCTCTTGCAACATGTATTCAGAGTTTGAGTGTGGAAATGGAGAGTGTATTGACTATCAGCTCACCTGTGATGGCACACCTCACTGTAAGGATAAGTCAGACGAGAAACTGCTCTACTGTGGTAAGTGTCTGATATGTGATGCATGTTCACTTCAGAGAGAAGTTTGTAATTATTTTCATAATTTTTGGTTTGATTGTCTCCATTTCATTTATACATATGATTTCCTTAATGTCTCTCATTAACATGTGGCTATAAGGCAATTAATTGAGTTTGGCTTTGTGTTCTTGTTCAAATGGGACTTCTTACGTCCTATTTGATACCTACCATAGTCAGTGAAGAATTTCCTCATAGCCTTCCACCTACAAAGTACAAGTTTAGATGCCACAGGGGCCTTTCTTTTAAGCTGTCTAGTTATTCATCATGTAGTGATAGGTTTTAGGCTTACATTCTTAAAAATGGAACGCAGAAACATTAGTTATTGGTACATACTGTAAGTTTACTCGGCAGCAAAGGTCGACCAGCATGTTGTTGAATTGATATCAAAGTGTTGTCCCTATTCTTGTCTCCAGGATTGGCTCAGGGTTAGTGTCTTTCGGTACAAAGGATGATTGCATTAGCCATCCTCCCCATCAAGGATGGAATTCCTCCAGCTGTGTCTCTGTAGGTGGCACCAAGTGATGGTCAACCTTTCACTCTTTCTTGGGAGTAGAGATTAGCTTTTTGAACCCAGTAGGCAATTGATATTTGCCTTCATTACAACAATATTTCACCTGGAAACTTCTGTGTGTGTAATCATTGATAGTTACTGTAGAACTGTTCCGGATTTTTTCTAAATTGGTATGATTTATTTCTGCGCTATAATATTAGAGTATTGGCATTGTATGCTCTGTAAAATTCAGGAATCTGTATCTGGAATTGCTGTATCTGGTGTCTGATTTTCTCCTTTGTTCTATTATCTGGATAATAATTATACTTAAATAATCAAAGAGTAGTTAAAATAAGAGGAAGGTAGAGTTTGGGAAATTTGCAGGCAGTTCTCTCATTCTTTTATGTTGCAGAATCACACACTCTCAGTTAAAATGATAGATGTAATTTGCCCATGATTGATCTGTAACTAAAATTTTAATGAATTTACCTCAAATGACATATTCATTTCAATGAATGGCTATACCCTATACTCTGTAAAAATCTTGAGGCATATAAAAATAGAAAAATAATCAGCTTGCAAATTTGCATTTATTATGAATTGTCTTGAGAATATATTTCACATTATTTTTACATTCTGAGAATAAGGTAATATTCATGTGAGCAGGGGTTGGCAACCTTATCTGCCTTTATCTGCGAAGGGTTAGCTAGTTAAGGGTTTTAGGTTTTGTGGACCAAAAGTGCTATCTGTGAAATATCCTCTATTTAAAAAATAATTTTTAAAACTATTTTAAAATATACAATCCATTCTTAGCGTCAGAGCTATACAAAAACAGGCTGCATTTGTTCCTGTGAGCTACAGTTTGACAATCCTAGGTGTCGATTCTAGACTTTAGAATCACACCTGAGGTTAAATCTTTGTTTCAAAACCTACTAGTGTATGACTAGTATGAGCAAGGGTACTTCCTTATATTTCAGCTTCTCCCTACAAAACAAACCTAGTTTGAATATTAGTTTAGAGCACTGAATAAACAAATGTATGTTTACATTTGCTCGGTATAGAGCCTGGCACAAAATTAATGTTCAGTAAATGGCAGCTATTATTACTGTAAGTGGTACCTTTTGCCTGAAATCGGAAAATGTCAGGAGACTCTCTTTAAGGTAAACAGAATTTAGAAGGCAATTATTCTCCTTAGGAATTCTGGTAGACATTTTTAGATGATTTGTAAGAGAAATTTATGGGTATTTAGGTAATTCTCTGATTCACTTATTCAGAAATACATGTTTTGCTACTATTTTGTCTTCTTGTAAAAGCCTTATGAGATGCAAAGGAGATAGGAAATAGGTGTTGAGAGTGTCTTATGATTCTGGAGGTACAGACTTACTTCTTGAGAGTTGAATATATATGCTTTTTTTCTGTGCTGACACAAATATCAGAAAGAATAATATGGGTATAGTATCTCCAAGTATGAATCACTGAAGTTAAAGCACTTAGTCTAAAAAGGTCTTTAATGAATTAATTACTTTAATGCATGAATATTCTAATCCAGAGTTTTGATACTGCACAGCACACTTTTTTTTAATAGATCCACAATCCATTCTGAAATAAGAACTCATCTGTTATTTTCTTTTTTCTGTAAAATATCTCATAAGACCTCCAAATATGTTTCTACTTTTCTTTATAAGAAAACAGAAGCTGTCGAAGAGGTTTCAGGCCTTGCTACAATCGTCGTTGCATTCCTCACAGCAAGTTATGTGATGGTGAAAATGACTGTGGCGACAACTCTGATGAACTGGAGTGTAAAGGTAAATGTATGTGGCATCAGCTGAGGAATATTCTTATGCTAAGTGTCTCCTGAACTTTTCCATAGTGTGTTCCTGAGAGTACAGTGGTTTCTACCCTTTTGGTATGTGGCCCCTGCTGATAGAGATGGACCACACTTCGGTAAATATCTCCAAAAGGGAGTTATTAGAGTTCATTGAAAATTATGACTATATTCTCTATTCTGGTTTCTATTCCTTTGCTCACCTCAAAACTCTTGTCATTTCTCATCTCTTCAGTTCTACTGCATTATTTATTATACATTTGTACCGGAATGTGTACTACTGAATGTACTGCTCCAAAAAATGCTCTCCTTTACTTATCAATTCTCTGTTTTTTCACATGACCTCATCATTTTCCTAGCAGTTGGACAATAAACCTTGGTGTTATCCTTGATTCTTCTTTCTACCATATTTTATCGCCCATCTATCCATATATCAATAAATCATCCAATTCTTTGAAATATCTTCCCTTTTAATCTGCCTTAAGCCTGGATTAACATAGTAGTCCTTTAACTAGTCTCCCTGTCTCTACTCTTTAGTTAATTCCAGGGTTGTTAGTCATGCTATGACATTTTATTGAATGTGTTTTCAGAGTGCTTACTGGGACCAATCAGCAAGCCAGATGATCTAGGACAGAATCTCAGCCCCAACAAGACACTGTCTTTGGGTAAAATATTATCCAATCTATGCCTTAGTTTCCCAAGCTGTAGGAAAAGAGGCAATAATTCAATGAGTATATTAATATTAAATAAACTCAGAACAGAATTTGGCATATAGCAAATGCTATGTAAGCATTCACTTGTTTTTTTAATCATGGCCCTGATAAAGATTCACAAATGGAGTCTTGGTGTATAGAGAATAGCAAACAAGTGTTTTAGTCTGACATTTAAGGCCTCTTAAAATCTGGATCCAACAGATTTTTCTAAATCAATTTCCCTTTAAAAATCTTCATTCATTGAACAAATTTCATTGAGTAAAATGCATTAAAGACAGACATAAAATTAATAAGTTATATTAATGAGTTCAAACTCCAAATGAAGACAGTTATTTAAAGATATGAAGGTGTATATCAGATGTAATGATTGCACATATAAAACTATAAGTTTTTTTGGGGGGGGAGTTGGAATAAAGTATAAATAAGGTAGAATGATCAAAATAGAAGGTAATTCCAAGTATAAATACTAATATTGAAAGCTGCAAATAATTTGATATGGTTAGAGCCAAATGGCATATTGGCAAGTGGTTTGAAAAAAAATAAGTCAAGTCAGAGAGAGGAACCAGTACTTGATGTTGTTTTTTGATGCTGTTTTAAGGAGCATGAACTTCACCTTGTAGTCACTAAAGAGTCACTGAAGGTTTAAAGGAAACCCAATACAATCTAATTTACATTTCAAAAAAAGGGGGGGTACTGTTTGTGCAAATAAAAACTATAATGCTGAGATGAGAAAGGTAAAACAGGAGGCTATCAGAGCAGCTAAATCTAAGAATAAAAAGTAGAGAGACAGATACACAACAGAATTTTTAAAGGTGGTATAATAGGCCATCCTGGGTAATAAACAGAGAAAACATAGACATAGAAAGAATTGACAAGTTTCATGAACTGTTTTCTTCCCTGTTTTAAAACTATTTGTTTTTCATTATTTTTTAAATTTACGTTGGTGGGTTTGTTCATGTGGGCTCAGGGATAAGATAATAAAGATGGTTTGCATTCTGAGAGTGGAGCACCTGTAGGCATTCAGATAGAACTGCTCCAAAGACATTTAGGTAGATACAGATCTGGAGCTCAGTTAGTAGATTAAAATAGGAGTGTTGAGTTTGGACTTACTACAGAGAGAAAGCTCAGAGGATGTATAGAGTACTAGTCGTTGTAGGAGAGTACATTAGAATTACCTATTGAAATAAAAAAAAAAAGACACTAATAATATAAAAAAGGAGAAATTGACCAAAGGAGTAATGGAAAGATCTTCATGAGAAATGTATTGTTATTATTTTTTTTAATCAGTTAGCATTTTAAGGTGTTAAGGGAAGGCAAGAGGGCAGGTATAGGTAAGGCAGTCATTGAACCTGGCAAATAGGAGATAATCTCTTGGTTACCTTCATGCAAGTCAATTCAGTGGAATGGTAAAGAAAAGCCAAATCTCCCTGGGATCGTGCAGAAAATGGATGGTGAAGGAGTAAATAAAGTAAAACTTTGTTTAGAAAACATTGATGATAAAGGAAAGATGTGAAGTACAGATGCTATGAGAAGGCGATGCAAAGTTGTGTTAGAGAACAGAATGTGTACAGATCAATTTGTAGCTAGAAAAGTTTGGTTTGGAAGTTACTCCACATCTTAGACTAAGACATTGGCCAAACACTTGAGTAGCTCACTAGCTAAGGTTGACACTGTAGTGTAGGAAGAGCCAGATACTTTTGCAGATTAAATCAGCTGTTATTTCATATTATCTATAAAAGATTAAAAATGATAAAATATAGTAAGCTACAGGGAATAAGTGGAGGGAAATGAAGTATTTGGAAGAAAGGAGGAAAGCAAACTAGAAGTTAGAACCCCCCCAAAGGGCATTTTTTTTGTCAGTTATTTGCAAGCAGGAAAAGAGAATATAATGAAGATGTTATAAGATAACTAGGATAGACGTTATAGGAAACTAGGATAAAGATAAGAATATCAAGCTAGAATGTAAAGGAATGGAACAAAAGATACAGAGAGCAGATTTTAAAACAAAGGTCATAAGAGGGACCATGGAAAGCTAATACGTTACAGTGGATTTTCTTGAAAAAATGAAAAAAAAATTCAAAGGTGATAAATAAATTAGTGAATTTGGGTTCATGAAATATAGCACCCACTACCTGGTAGGTGTATATTAAATTCTTATGTGGTAAGTGAAGAAATAAGTTTTCCAAAAAATACAGATAGGTTTTATCCTGCCTAACATCATCAATATGCTGCTGAATAACAATAAAAATAACTCAAAATGTTATTTCCCCTTTCGTAGGCTAAACTCTTGATTTCTGGGTTATAGCTAGCTCAGCCAGCTCCTTGGGCAATAACTACTGCATTTGTGAATCAAGTTTCTGTTAAAACTTTTATTTTGTTGTAAGAATAGTGTAAAACTAGGGATCCCTGGGTGGCGCAGCGGTTTGGCGCCGGCCTTTGGCCCAGGGTGCGATCCTGGAGACCTGGAATTGAATCCCACATCGGGCTCCCAGTGCATGGAGCCTGCTTCTCCCTCTGCCTGTGTCTCTGCCTCTCTCTCTCTCTCTCTCTCTCTCTCTCTGTGACTATCATAAAAAAAAAAAAGAATAGTGTAAAACTAATAGCAATTGGATACCTTAAAAACAGCAGCAACAACAAAATGTATGCCTTGAAATTCTTCCCGCAGAATGTAGGACATTTAAACTAACAGTGTGTGTGGAAACTCAAACATACACCATATTACTTACTAGAAATTAGTAGATTTAAGTGGACTCTCTCTTTTAGGAGAAACAAACAGGTAGCTTTTTAGATGAGAGATTACTTATTACAGTTATATCTTTTGGATTTGAGTTTTCTCACAAATTTGTTCACATGGTGTCCTTGTCAGTCACATTTCACATCCTAAGGGAGAGATTTCTCTGGGTCCATATCCTATAAGCCAGTTTATCTTATAAATCAGTAATTCAGATGTGTATCCATGCAGCAAATGGAACCTTACAGTATCTAAAAGATGATGAAGTTTGAAAAGAAGGACGGAAGGGCTCGAAGATAATGGAAAAGAGTTTTCTTTCCAAGTCTTTTCTTCCAGATACTCCTTCTCTGTTTCTATCGTCCATACAACATGTACATGCAGTCCTTTGTTGTATATATGTGTGCAGACACACACACACAAACCACTTATTACTGTTTAATGTAAATAAAGACGCGAAGAATTCAAATTAGTACAATAGAAAGTCAATATATACAAAAGAGTTTGATAGGCTATGGAGAGAGACTACAGTGGCATCATCTGTAAATTATTTGAAGTACTATTGCACTTTTATTTCTTTAGTTTAGATGTTCATAATAATATTAATATATTAATCATATATAATTAGTTCATAATATATCAATATATTAATAGTAATATATTAATTAGTTTAGATGTTCATAATAATACCATATTAATTATATGATTAATAATATAATATGAATATATTAATATTAATATGTTATTGTTATCATTATTATTCCACAAGGCAGAGTGGAAATGGATGTTACAAGGAATCAGTTTTGGTTTCTTCTCCATTTGAGGGAAAGCACAACCCTAAAGCCTTGTAAATCTTTTATAACTGCCCTGAGAGTTTTAGACCCCAGGCAATCTGGCGGGGTGGGAGCAGAGGGGGGATAACTTGAAGAGTTCTTCAGAAAGTTTGTCACCCTGGTTTCCTCTTCCAGTGTGTGTGAGAGATTGAGTAAATAGGTTTAGGAGAGCACATAATATCCCTCCTTCTCTCCCTATTGAGATGTTTCTAATTACTCCCCTTGGGAAGTATCTGAACTTGCCGGGATCACTTGGACACCTTTAGGAGAACTGGAAAGCTAAGTAGTTCTAAGGCTACCTGATAGAGAGGAAACTGGTCTTAGTTTTTTGTATTTTTTTTCATAAGTTCAGAGCAAAACTTTGAAGATTCCACAAACAATAAGCAAAAGAAAAGAATAAGCATGCCTATAGATGAAATCATCATTCCTTCTGGGTTTGCATACCCTTAGAGCCTAAGCAGTAAATAAAATAAAAGATGTGGCTTGAGAGTAAACAAATGAGACATGACAGCAAATTTAATGCTTGCCTCTTAGCCTCTTTCTTTCTTTCTTTCTCTCTTTCTTTCTTTCTCTCTTTCTTCTTTATTTCTTCTTTCTTCTTTCTTTCTCTTTCCATGTCAGCTGCCCTGTGCTGCCTCTGGGCAGGGAATTTGGAAGAGAAAACATTGATTTAAGTTATTTATAAGAAATGTCCTAAAATCACAAAATCCATGTTTTACCTTTCCTATCTCATTAAATCTTTTTACTGACATGGAATCAAGAAAGTGGATGCAAGAAAAATTAAGAAAGTATGTGAGGTAAAGAATGGTTTTACTTTCTCTTTTACTGCTGCTTTGATCCACAGTCCCTGTCAGATCTTCCTTTGTAGTATCTTATTGCTATTCCTGGGGTGGCTCTGGTATGTTTTCACTCACATTTTGTGGGCTTACTTTTTCTTTTGGACTATCTGGAGGGAAAAGTCTTGTATTTCTCACTTGGATTATCTTTATTAGGACTACATTATTTTCTTTTCTCTCTTTTTCAGACTTTTAGCCTGAGGAAAAATTGTCAGAAAGCTTTCATATTCACTTGACAAATTAGAGATTCCAACATATTTCTCCCTCAAAAATCACCCTAAGGGTGAAACAAATTTCAATACTTGACTGACCAAAACAAAGTGAGGAAGAAATATAGTTGAAGGAACATAGAGGAAGAGGTTTTGGTAAAAGAGGTATTTGTTTACCTATTTAATACAGTTCCTGCATTCCCATGGATTTCTCCTATCTCCCTCTCCTTCCGTGCTTCTAAATGCTGGAGATGTTAATCCTCACAACCATCTTGTCGCTGCTACATATGCAATTTTGCAACCTCTTAGTATGTCCCATTGCAATGTGACTTAGCATTCTATTTAACCCTCTGGTGGGTTCCATACTTTATATCAAGTCACAGACTCTGTGAAGAGAGGATTTGAAGTAAAGAACAGTCTTCCTATTTGCATCTTGCATGTATTCTGATAGGCCTTCCCGTCCTTCTCACCAAGATTCATTAGCCCTATTTTTAATTGGAAAATGGTAGAAAAACACATCCTGCAAATATTACACTCTCTACTCAGTCCTCCTGAGCCCCTACTTCATTCTTACCCCACGTTCTTCTTTTAAATGCAAATCTTAACTTCCCTTTCCACCTTCACAGTTAGAGTTTCTTTTCATCTACTCAGAATTCCTTTCCTTTCTTTCTTCTTCTCAGAATTCCATCAAAAACTGAGTTCCACTTGCTACATATCTCTACTCCTCTCACAAGGCATTCTTTACGTTTACTTCCACCTGAGGGCCCCAGTACAGCCTTTGAAACACCATTACTGTAATATTGCGGGATCTCCAGCCCTCATAACTATGTGAGATGCTATCCTCATGTTCATGGGGGTCATGATTCGCCTCTTCATCCTTTCTGCCACCAATCCCCACTCAGATGGACTCCCTGCAATGTACACAGAAGATTCTCTGTGGCAGTTTGGGGAGAGATAGAGATGATGTAATGAGTTGTGACTGTCCCCATTGGGATCATTCTGGTATTCTTAAATTCTAACTGTAAGTGTAAGATAGAAACTCAAGGGAGATAAATCTTTGTAGACTCTCTAGGAACATTGCCATGGTCTAGAATATTGTTTCACAGGAGAAATGAATCCTGTCTTCTAAATAAAAGGATTATAAGGAGTCTTTAGGAACACAATGTCTTAATAGGGGATTGCTAATAGATAGCAAAGTAAGAAACAAAACGTAAATGCTTGCCATGATTATTTTCTATGTTATGTCTTTCATTTACTGTTTCTATTGAAAAAATATTGAATGTGAAATGTAATAGAAAGGTATATGGAAGAGATTTTGCTTTTTTAGACATAAAAGAAGAGTATCTTTTTTTTCATGTTTAGAACAGTGTATTTATCTCTAGTCATAATAGCATTATATGTTTTATAAGATAAGATGTTATTTTTAATGAAGAAAACACTGAAGCAATTATAATTGCAAATTGTAAATAAAACATTTATTCTAATCATCATTTAAGCGCAAATAAGGACACAATTGCAAGATACAATTAAATATAATAAGAGCAGTGCATTATGAAATACAAATGACATACACACCCTTGAGTAAAATTTGCATATTTTAAGGTAGCATTTTAACCATTTACAATTGATATAATTTCTATTTATAATTAAATAAGGTCTTTAAAATATCAACACTAGTAAAAGTGGCATAATCAAAGAGCCCTTCAGGTTGTACATTTACATAATCAACCTGTGGAAATTTGAATTTGGAATAAAAATCTCACCTAAGCTAATCTAATGTACATAGCATGTCATGCACCTGTTCACAACATATTGCTGGAAACCATTATATGGTAATGAATGTGTGAGCAAAGTAGAAAGGAATATATGATTAAGCATAAGCTATTCTGTATAAGGTATATATAATGACAGTAGCATATTGAAACTGATTTTCATCTAAGCATAGCAGGGGATCGTAAAGTCATACTTTCTAACAATAGAGACAAGTCATACCACATTTATGTTTCTTTCATGAGGCATTCATCTTTCCTATACCAAATGTTAGTGATATGGCCATATAAAGGAGGATAACATAGCATGGAAGGCTTTCTACATTGCTGAGCTATTTCCTCTGAGTAATAAAGCAAATGTTCAGTGGTTTCTCCATCTCAGTCTCTTTCTCTCACTGTCTGTCTGGCTCTTTTTATCAAAGCAGGGAATGTTCCACTTCTTTGCAACCAGATTGGGATTTCCTTGTACTTCCTCTAGCCATTTGCTTAGTGTTATAGCCTTGTACTTTTGAAGTTGGAAGGAAAAAGAATTTTCAGCAACATTTGATTTTTTTGTATGTTGGCTTGGTGTTGGACCGATACTGTCATGGGAACAAGGCACAATCCTTGCTTTCATGAAGCTTACAACTTAGTGCGGGAGCAGATACACAAACAGGCAATTGCAATGAACTATTGTAGGTACCACAACAGAGGAAAGAATATGGTACAAGGGAAGATATATGAGGCATCTAACCCAAGCTTGGGGGTGGAACTGGGAGCCATGGATCAAGTTTGACTTCTCAAAGTTAAAGCAAAATAAAACAAAATTATATAAATTAGTTAAAATTTAGATCTTGCTCAACTTACACTACAGTTAGGTCCCAATAAACCCATAATAAATTGAAAATATTGTAAGTTGAAAATGCACTTATTAACCTAACCTACCAAATGTCTTAGCTTAGCCTAGCCTATTTTAAATGTACTCAGAACAAATTACATTAGGCTATAGTCAGGCAAAATCATCTAACACAAAGCCTATACTAAAGTATTGCATATATTATGCAATTTAGTGACTACTCTACTGAGAGTGAAAAACAGGATGGTGTCTGGGTAAAGAATGGTTGTAAGTGTATTCATTGTTTACCCTCGTGGTCACACAGCTTACTGGGAGCTGTGGCTCACTGGTTCTGCACAGCATCAAGAAAGAGTATCTTATTGCATATCTCTAAGCCAGAAAAAGATCAAAATTCAAAATCTGAAGTACTGAAAGCTTAATGGCTTTCCCACTACAACAAAGTCGAAAAATCGTGCAGAACCGTGGTAAGTTGGGGACCATCTGTACTCAAGATGTTAGAGCAAGGAGTCACTTTTGTCTCATCTATCCGTTTATTTATATACCTGTTTTTCCAGTTTCAACCTGTGCCGCTGTTGAGTTCCGTTGTGCAGATGGAACATGCATTCCAAGATCAGCACGGTGCAACCAGAACATAGATTGCGCAGATGCTTCAGATGAAAAGAACTGCAGTAAGATATTCCATTACCTTTTGTTTGTTCATCGCTGGGTACCTTTGGCATTCCGTCTAACACTGCCCAATGTTTCACTGAACCTTGTCCAGCGTTGATATGTAATTAACCCCTGTTGTGTAGGATAATTGCGTTTCTATTTCTTCAAATGAGGTTAACTTTTCTTGTTTCTGTGACCTGCATAGAAGGCTCCTAATCTTTGCAGATGAGGTGTTTTTCATTTTTCTATTTGCCTCCTTGTAGATAACACAGATTGTACACATTTCTATAAACTTGGAGTGAAAACCACAGGGTTTATAAGATGTAATTCGACCTCACTGTGTGTCCTGCCAAGCTGGATATGTGATGGTTCTAACGACTGTGGGGACTACTCAGATGAATTAAAATGCCCAGGTAATTCTAGAAAGAAAAAAAAAATTTACCTTGAGATTTAGAGGCTCATTGTATAAAATAAACTTATTAAATATGTCCAGTGGTTAGGATTAAAATTTAAATGATGTAGAGTAAATTACAAGGGATCATCCTGTTCCAAACATGCCCCTTGATCTTTTTTAATGAGTTATGAAATGATACTCAAGAAATCTGTTCTGTATTTGGATCGATTTCCTTTTAAGGTTCAGTTCATGACTAATCCTCTTAAAGTTGATGATTAAGTCTTTCTTAAAATATGTGATCTCTAAAATTGCCAGGGAGGTATTACATAGTGAGAAAAAACTATGCATACACTAAAGGGAAAGAGAAACATTTCTTACCACTAGCTTTACTCAATGCCATACAGCTTGTATTTGCCATGTTAGACTGTTTGATGAAGTTTACACAATCTTCCGACATAGTAGTACGGGGTAATAGCAATTATCACTGAGTCAGGGCCAGAAAGGCATATTTATATCTGACTTTTAACCATCTTTACATACATAAATTCTAAAAGTGTCATTTGTATTCTTAGCAGAATGTTTTCCATTAAAAAGTCATGATCCTGTTCTTTTGAATTATTTCAGAAAACAAATGAAAAAAAAAAAAAAGAAAAGAAAATAAGAGTGTTAAATTACTGTAACTGGAAGTAGATATGATTTGTAGGAAACTATTAAATGTGTCCTCATACTATATTTCTTTCTCCTTATCCTGCTGCTTCACTCACTTTTTCCATGTTTAGTTGACATATAATAATTTTTTGAAATATTTAATAAACTACATTCGTAGATATTCTATACAGCGGCATAAACACGTGCACACAATCTACTGTGAAAAACCTATATTTTTAAATCATAATCTATCACCTAATTGGGCAACAGCAGATTCCTTTTATTTATTTTTTGTTTTCGTGCTCAACAGTGTGTAACATTCTATGATACCATTTTTGTCCCTTCTAGATTTGGAAGGCTAGCTGCATTGTAGAAGGAGTTCAAGAACTTTTCTGGCTTTATGAAGAATTTTTATATACACTGGGGACTGTGGCTCACCACAACTCTTCCACATTATATTTCTAATTAAATAAAATATTTTAAAAGAAATATAGTAGCATTGATTTAGACTCCTGGAGCCTGGGTGTCTAGATTCTTAATCCATTGTTCTTTCTACAACAATTATGTACCTCACAGTAGCTGTAGTTAATTTTAAAAATTAATATGAAGGCAACATATAATGGATACCCATTAAACTTACATATATATATAAAAACTTATTATATATCACATATAATATAATATATTATATTAATATAATATATTATACATAATATAACATGACTGTGGTCTTTATATATTTTTAATATTAATAAATTATTTTAAAGTTAACTTTTAAATAAATAACTTTTAATTTATTATTTAGTTAAATTATTATTTAGTTAAATTATACTATTAACTAAATTAACTATTAGTTAATTATAGTTATATAATTAACTATATAACTATTAGTTAATTATAATTAACTATAATTAACTATAATTATAATTAACTATAATTAACTATAATTATAATTAACTATAATTAACTAATAGTTATATAATAGTAATTATACTATTAACTATTAACTAAATTATTATTTAGGTAAATTATACTGTTAAATATAGTTAATAAATTATTAATTTATTAATTTAGTTATTTAAAATAACTTTTAAGTAAAGAATTGTGATTATAATAAAGAAGAAAGGGGAGCTCATGTAGACTAATAAGACAGGTAGATAGACAGAAAGCCAGTAGTGGGTCAGTCTAAATACCTTAGTTTGTATTGAGGCTAGTCCTAAGAAAAAGTAAGACATAAATCACAGGACTTTTGGGTTTAGTGGTGAATTTTGTCAAAAATTTTACTTTCATCTTTAATCTACAAAGTTGACAGTTGAAAAGATATAATGAAATAATTATCTTAATACAGCTACAATGGATTATTGTTGTGTGATTATTACAGTGTGAATGGATTATTATAGTGTGATATATATACTATAAAATTTGCTTCCAAATTGGCTCTGGACCAGTCAGTCTAAAACTATGTAAAGCTGATGGTGCAAGGGAACTGATGACATTCAGTTGAGAAAAATCTAACATTTTATATGCAGCCTTAGAAGTCAGAATAATACAAAACTATACAATCTAAAAAATATATATATAATAATTTTACATACAAATACATATGCTTCTCATGATATTTCTCATGATTAACAGTTCTAGAGATTCTAAGTTCTCTTTCTTTTTAAAATAAAGAATGCTTGTATAAACCTTATCAAAGCATGCTCAGATTATAGGACAGTAGGAGCATCATGCCCACACTTTCTCAGTAAAAATCCATTAATCTTTTTATGTTATTTATTTTTATGAATATAGAATTACAGGCATTTTCCACCAAAGATGCTTCTTTGGCCTTAGGCTCATTCACTTTATAATTACCTCAGTTATTTTTTTTAATTTATCTTAATGTGAATCCACATTATTTGGATTTAACACGTTTTTTCATTAGTATCTTCCTTCAGATCCAGGATCCAATCCTAGATCGGATTTGATTATCATGTCTTCCTTGTCTCCTCTGGTCTGTGCTGGGTTTTTTGTTGTTTTTTGTTTGTTTGTTTGTTTTAGCTTTTCCTTGGTTTTCATGACCTTGACCCTCTTGAAGAGACCATCTTGGCTCTTTTTTTAATTCAAGTATTCTTATTTATATCTTCCGTTAAGGAATATTACTGTTTTATTATCTACCTATATTGCGGAAGTCTAAGATTAATTCAAATTTTTTGACATTACATTTTGTATTTTATCACAGTTCAAAACAAACACAAATGTGAAGAAAATTATTTTGGTTGTCCTAGTGGAAGATGCATTTTGAATACCTGGATATGTGATGGTCAGAAAGATTGTGAAGATGGACTTGATGAATTCCATTGTGGTGAGACATTATATGTTATTCTATATGTCATATTATTATTTATATGCCAGTGTTTTATTACATAGGGCTTTTATATAAAACATTACTAATTAATTTTAACAATTATCATTTTTATTAGATAATACAAAAATGAACATAGAGCAGAAGAACTTAAAATGAGGAATAAGTCTCCTGCCCCAGACTTTTCTTTCAACTTTTCCTGCTTTTGTTAGTGGTTACCTTCATCGGTCTAAATGATGTACCTTTATTTTCGGACCTATTAACTTAAAATGTTAACATATTTACTTTCTGCAATGAAAAATAAGGATTTAGCTCCCTACTTACTATTGACTAAAATTATTCTAAATGTTTCTATTAATTACATGTTTAGCTTTAAATAGTACTTAAACTTGTATTTCCTCAAACTCTCGTCTTTCACCACCTGCCTCCTAATTTCTGTGTGTGTGTGTACATTCATTTTACTTGGCAAGGCAAGACAGATTTTTTAAATTTATTTTATAGAATTTATGGATTTTGTAATTTCTAGGACAAAGAAATTTCCTATAGGGAAAGAAAGCATATATTCACTAATTTCATTTAACACAAATAACATACACTATGGTGAATAGACAAAATAGAAGAAAAGATTAAAAATGGATCCTCTATGAAATGTCAAACTCCTCTAAAAGTAAATGTCATCTTGAAATATGAAGGTGCATTTTGTTTGATTAAGATGCTATATATCTTTACATTAGAGTCAGATTGTGAACAGGATTAACAGAGAACTTTACAAATAGTTTATGTAGATTCATAGTATCTGGACAGGAAGCCATTAGATGGTTGTATTTTCTTTAGTTTCATTTTTTCCAGTCTTTAGTTTTTCTAAACTTCTCTCTTTTATAAGTTATCTAAGTGAATATTTTAAATTAAGATACAAGGGTTTAAAGTAGTCTATAGCATCAAAATCTAAATGTTTATTTTTATTACAATTTACATTTGGAATAGTTGAATTTGGAAAGATTTGATTTTTGGATCTTGTCTGGTGATGCTGAGTGGAGGGATAGGCTGAAGGTGGAGGAGAACAATCATAAACCTCACCTTGGAATTAAATAGAATACATTATTATACATGAATAATTTGGTAATAAAACAAAAGCCACCTTACCAATCATTTTGGATTATTATTAGTCAGACTTTAGTGTCCTCAAAAGAAGTAAAAATATCTAAGTGTTTAGTATGTATGGATGTGAAACTGGTGACTTGTCATCAAGCTAAAACCTCTTTAGTCACCCCATCATTAAAAACAAATATATATGCTGGTGAATATATCATATTGTAATTTTTCCTATGACACATTTTTTTTCTCTATTTCTCCAAAAAGCAATTAGAAATTAGAAGGAATGACTAAACCACACTTGGAATATTTGTTTTATATCTGTGCACCAGATGTTGTGTTTTTTGTGTTGGTTTGCTTTGTTTTTAAATGACACCCTGGAATATATTTAGGGGAGAGTGGCTAGCGTAATGAGCAGCTCAAAGTCAAACCCTGTGAAAATTCTGTGGGAGAAAAAATGTTGCATAACCTGGCCACTGAGAGGGAATACACAGGCTGTTGTCAAAATTTCATAGAGCTGTCATAGGCTAAGAAGAATTTGGCTTGTTTTATCATAGGACAATTTATTTTAGCAGAGTCTAAGGAAGGACTTTCTCATTGTCAGATCTGTCCAAAGACAGTCTCAAATTATATTTTTTTTCTTTTTCATCTAAAACAAACATTTTTGTTTGTTTTCTAGATTCTTCTTGTTCTTGGAACCAATTTGCTTGTTCTGCACAAAAATGTATATCTAAACATTGGATCTGTGATGGAGAGGATGATTGCGGGGATGGATTAGATGAAAGTGATAGCATTTGCGGTGAGTTGTTTCTTTTGTGTTCTCAAGTTTGAGGCATATGATATATATGCACTAGTATTTTAGATCATATATAAAACTCTGTTTTCTACTGTGTTAAATTTAGCATTACATTTCTATCTAGCTGGATTTATGATTTTAATGACAACCTATTATTCTATTTTTTATATACACAGTTATTCAATTTTTAGAATTTTTTCTGAATATTCACACAATGAATGTATTTGTTAATTTTACTTTTTTAGTCTTCAAATTATTCTTTAGCCTAGATCTGAATGACTGGGATTACTTGCATCAAATGATCAAACATTTTTTATAGCCTTTGATATGAATAGTTAAATTACCCTTCAAAATATCCTGATTTATACTGCCACAAGCCACACATGCTATTTGCATTTGTATACACATGTATTTTGGTGATTATTATTACTGAATTATAGGAAGTAAAAAAGGGCGCTATTGTATATAATTTTAAAATGTACTTCAAAAAACAGCTTTATAGGATTAGAGTTTAGTTTGAGTGTCCTACTACATATCAACTACAAAGCCAATGTAATTGCTTTTAAATAATCATAAACATTAAACAAATAGCTTAAATGGAATTATTAACTTAAAATTTTAAGAGGTAAAAGAGGAGATGGTCCAATCTGTATAAATTTATGACAAATAGCCAGGCATTCTATTAATTTATTTATTTACATGCCTATTTGTCTATCTTTCTGATCTATTTCTATATGTGTTTGTATTTATAGGCATAAAATATTTAGTCATTATATTAGCACTGTTTCATAGCTGTTATTCTACCCTATTTTAGAGGGAAAAGGATCTGAGTCATAGGATAAGGTACATGTACAGAGTGAAGTATACTTAACACCACTTTTAAATTTCAGTAGTTGTGGCCTGCTTTTTAGGTCACTACCATGGAGACAGATAGATAGGATTTTATACTACTCAAGCCAAACTGAAGTTCTCTGTAAATAATATAAAATTGGAAGTGTCCTCTGAAAGTAGGCAATTTATTTTCTGGTATTTAAGCCACCCCAAATCTACTTTTTATTTACACAGCTGAAACAACTTAGTTATACAACAGATAAAGATAGAAAAATCACTATCAAAAAGCTCTGAAAGGAAAAAGAAATCAGTAATCAATTGTATTGTCTAGCTGGTCACTTTTAACTCTTTTGTTTTTCTTTGCTATTAATTTTCTTTGATTTTAACAAAATAATTACCTACTTAGGATGGATGGGTTGAACATGTTTCCAGTCTTTAAAATCATCTTGCTTTTTGACCCTTTGTTTAACCCTATATTAAATGGCTCAGTTGATACTTCTGTCCTTCCTGAGTGGATACAATATAGTAGAAGATATAAAGACCCTGAAACCAGAGTTGAATCCTCCTACATCTGTATTTTCCTTACTTATTAAGAGGATACAAAAAAGAACTCCTTTATGTAACTATAGTGGTCATCTATACATGATTTGTACACATGTACACAATATAAATTATTTCCCTTCTCTTTTGTTCTATTTCTCCTGCTCTCTCCCTTATTTTTCAGTATTATTGCCACATCTACATCTATCAGAGTCCTGATAATTTTTTTTAAAGAATTAAAATGGTAATGGACATGTTTACTTGTTATCAAAACACTCAGTCTATTTCATTTAATTACAGACTGCATTTTACATGCTAACTACCAACCTGGAGACACATTTAAAAAAGAAAAAACCTGCTTTTGACTCAGTATCATTCAATGAACTGAATTTAATATACTAGAATTGGAAAGGAATTTTATAAATAATTTATTTCAGTGGTTCTCCTCTCTAGTGCACAAAAGATCCTTCTTAGAAGTTTGTTAAAAATGTAGATTCTTAATCTTCACCTTCAAATATTCTAATGTGGGCTGTAAACACAACCTTTCTTAAGAAGCACAAGAATGGTTCTGACTTGGAAATCTGAGGATCTCATTTTGAAAATCATCATCTGGGCTCCTGAGTGGCTCAGTCAGTTAAACGTCTGCTTTGGCTCAGCTCATGATCTCAGGATTCTGGGATCATAGTGCTCCTAACTCCATGAGGATCTTGCTTGTCCCTCATCCCCCTGCCTGCTGCTCCCCCTGCTTGCGCTCTCTCTCTCTCTCTCTCTCATAAATAAATAAAAGCTTAAAAAAAAAAAAAGAATTGCCTCTGGTCCACCTTCATCATTTGACAGATGAAAAAAGAGAAACTCAAAGAAGTTAACAAATTGCCTGAGGTCACCCAGTGAATCCGTCAGTGATGACAGGGCTAAGACCCGAATTCAGATTTCTTGAATGCTTCCTAAGTGGGATGGTGACTCTAACCAATCAAATATTATGTCTGAGCAGGTGCACAGGATGTATCTGGTAGAAATCTTTCAGCTTGTCTTCTTCCTTTCTTGGGATTCATTTCCCTGAGGAAGGCAATGTGTCTCCAGATGGCAGGGGTAACTATGGAATGAAGCCATGAGTTTTTTCTTTGGCCCATTTTCTTTCCAATTGACTATGATGTTTTGGCATGCTCTTAATACAGAATCTGTTAAATACTATCAGGGGAGCCAGAAAATTAGCTGCAAAGAGCTTTATGCCATTTTATAGCTTGAGGTATCTTAGTAATTATCTAGTCATACCCCTCATTTTACAAATAGTGAAACTCAGACACTAGTCTTCTCCAAGGTCATACAGAATTAAATTTCTCAACAGCCAAATTGATGTTATATCTATTATGCCTACCCTGAGAATAAATTGGGGTGATAATAAGAAAGTAGAAAAGGAAGTATCAAAACTTCCTTACCAAAAGAGAATGCAGTTTGTAAAAATCCCAAGCTAAATAACAAAAATATTATGGAAATTAAAGCACTAATTGAGAGCATAATAGTGAAAGTGACACTTTATATTCTTATAGCAAGCTTGAAAAGATAGATCATAATAAGGAATAGTATAAAAATAAATTCTTTAGGAACGTAATTCTATTATAGAAGGTATTAAAGACATAATAGGTAGCAGGTAAATTCATTTTTAAATGAAAGCGACATTTATTTAATAGATTTTTATGATTTCTCTCCAGTAATAGAGATCATATTAAATCTCATCCTATTAGCACAGATCCTCTATCCAATGAAAAAATCTGAATTACCTGGAGGACTTTTCTATATTCACTTGCCGTCCTGTCCTCCAAGCTAAAGTATGTGTCAAGGACAGTCATGTTTATGATGGAAAAAATCCTCAAAGGGTTTTATTTTGGCACCCCGCTGCCCTCCATATTGAAAGCATTGCAATAAAAGGCATTATCTGCTCATAACAACTCTACAGCTGAAAAGAAAGATGATAATGGTTATATAATTAAACCATTTTGGTCACTGCTTTAAATGTTTGGAACCAAATATCTCTCATCATTTTATTCAGTCATATTTTCTTCCTGCAGATATTAGCATTTAAAAAACTAATTCTAGCAATGCATGTTTCAGCATCTATTCTACAGGTAGCTTTTGTTCACAGGAAAATGAAGTTAAAGAAAAGTTAGAACATGATCTCAGGGTCTTGTAACTGATTCACTCAACAAGTATTTTCTATAAATAAACAAAGCATTCCATATGTACAACTGTACTGGAGGCTAGGAAAACATCATGAGAAATAATCCTGTTCTATTCCATATGATTACCTTATACCCATATAAGGAGAAACAAAGGGACCACCTATGACTCTTTAACTTTATCATCAGAGTCAGCAAGCATATATATATATTTTTTTCTGCATACATTTGAAAAACATGCCTCTAAGGGAAACATTGAATTACAGAGCAGAGAAAAAGTAGATTCTGTTTATTAAGTGTGTAAAAACAAAAGGAACGTGTGTACATTTATTCTTTTCAACAACACAAGGTAGGGAGTGACAGTCATGACCTCAGTTGCTAAGAGAAAGTGCTTAGGAATCAGAAGGGTTTTTGGATCCCCAACTCAATACATGGCATCCTGAGCAACTTGTGACATTCTGCACGCTATTCAGCTTCTGTGAACCTCAGTTTCCTATCAGTGAAATGACACAAATAATAGTCCTGGTTGGAATTTTTGCAAGAATTAAATGAGTAAATATATTAAGTGCCTAGCATATATCAAGTAATAAAAATGCCATTATTATTATTATCCTTTTAGGTTCAGTTCAGTCTTTGAGAAATTTTATCATCGTTTATTACCAATTCTATGGCATTTCTATGCCTTGCTACATCTTCTACGGAGAAAAGATCTTTATTATTTTCTGCCATGCAGCCTTAGGACATCTAATACCTGCATTTAGGAAGGAATGCATCCCGAGAGGAAAATGCATAAACATCTCTAGGAGAAGGATACTGTGTGATGATTTGATAGCAATAATCTCTTCCTTTTCAGCAGCATTCTTCTGTTTCCTTTCTTTCTACAGGGAATATAAGCCTGAGCCCTTTCCCAGCAGACATGTAGTGACCTTAATAGCATTCTTTCCTTGGGTTTCAGGCGCTGCGACCTGTGCAGTCGACATGTTCAGCTGCCAGGGCTCCCACGCGTGTGTACCACGACACTGGCTGTGTGATGGTGAAAGGGACTGTCCTAATGGAAGTGATGAGCTCTCCACAGCGGGCTGTGGTAGGACACGTGGGGCTCTGTGTGAAGGAAGGCAGACTCTTGCTTTTGCAGTACTCACCATATCACATTTTCTCTCACTTTCCCAATCCCTGGACTCATAAGTAGTATCAGAATTCATCAGGTGCCATGTGGTCACCATAATAGTCCAGCAACCCCTCTACCTAACTGCTGTTCAGAGTTTTTCAAAAATACTACCCATTTTAAAACCATTCTGATGAACCCAGATTCATCATTTCGCTTCTGAGGTTATGTAGCTTCCTGATGTGTGTGTGTGACTGTGGGAGATTTGTTATTTTTTTTCTAGAACCCCAACCCTACCCCCACAAAGGCTTTTAGATTGCCTATTACGGACACTCTATAAATGGCTGATGTGATCCCAAATAACTACTGATCAGAAGGTCAGTAAACACCTATTAGTCCTACGGAGAGGGTATTAACCCTTAGGTCAGGTAAAAATAGTATGGCTATAGCTGAATGAAGCCAGGGGATTGGGGGAACACCTTAGGAGGTCAGACAATTTATTAAGTCTCTGACTCTTGGTCACCTCAGGAAATTTTCACGGAATTGCTCAACAGTAAAAATTTAGATAAATTCCTTTGCTTGATCACGAGAATGAAGGAGCCGAGTATTTGAATGCAGGTCCCAAGGTCACATGGGGATCTATTGAGATGAGCAATTTGTCAGAAACAGTGCTGTGAATTCTGCTCATTAAAGTGAATTCTGCTAATTATCTCACCAAGGACCCGTCTTGAGGTCTTTACAACTATATTTGAAGCCATACCATAGGTGTGTGTGTATGCGGGTGTGCGTGTGTGGAGGTGGAAGGCGTAGTTAAGTGGAGAAGGAAGAACAAACTTTGAGGCAGGCCTATGAGCACAGAACTCATGCTATAGTAGAATGATTCACTTTGATCTTGAAACTGATTTGTGTGTCTGTAAAGGTCAATGGGGCTACTGAGGGCTACATAATAAAGGATTATGCCTCAATTCAGGGACCAGATGGTCCCAGTATACTGTTGCTATTGTAGCAAGTTAACACTCTGGGAGGCATATTAGCACTTTTGGAACACATGGGTGCTATTAAGTAAATTATGCTAAAATACAACAAATTGTACTCAAGTGACCTGAAAGCGTTAATGCTAAATAAGCCTCTGTTGCTTATGTTTCAAAAAAAAAAAAAAAAAGAATTCACGTATTAGAATTGGCATAATTCACTGGAGTTATATAAGCTGTCATACAGTTCAAAGTTAGAGGAGTTATTAGTAACTGCGTTTTACTTTTCTTATAATGGGCAGTTTTTAATGCGGCTCCTACGTGGCTTCCACATCATTTTTGAAGAGAAGTTTGTTGAAAATAAATTACACTTGATTAAACCCAAGGAATCCTTTTTGTTTTACTTAGTCTTGTCTCTATTTTAGTCATTATGGACTTGAAAGCAGAGATTTCCTTTTTTCAAGACAGGGAAGTCTGGGGGTAGGGAGCCAATAGGGCTTGTAAAAGAATAATTATGCCTTCAGTGACAGATGAAATATAGAAATGATACGAGGTCATCACAAAGAAATAATATACAAAAAACACTAGAAATGTCACTGAAGGATTTCAAGAAAAATAACGTTATTGAGTCATAAAGAACAAAGAGAAAAAAGAGAGGTGTTCTATGTAGAGGGAAGTGCCTATTAAGACATGGAAGGAGGTTAGAAGTCATGTAAATTTTTTCAAGTGCCCATTATATGTCAATTATTTTGGTAGGTGCTTTTATTTGCATTATTGAGTTCTCAAAGTATCTCAGTGAAATGTTTTTGAGGATCTGCCAAAAATAATTGTTACACAGATAGGAATTTAAGTAGCATCCTGGAATTTATTGAGTTCCTGAAATGAGCTGATCTGCTTCATATACCTTATCTAGTTCCTGCAAGAAGTTTATCAGATAGGTTTTATTATCCCCATTAAACAGATAAAGAAACAGATGCAGCAAGAAGGTAAATACCTTCCTCAGGATACAAATCATAAGTAGCAGAGTGACCCTTTGCAAAGCCTTCCCCTTTCTAGTATCTTGTAATGCCATGTTTCAGAGTCCTTTTTTATTTAAAACTGAGATATAATTGGCATATAGCATTGTATTAGTTTTAGGTGTACAACATAATGATTTGGTATATGCAATATTGTGCACTGATTAGCACAATAAGTTTAGTTAACATCCATTATATAGAAGATTTTTTTTACATTCAAAATACCCCAAACCTTGAGTCCTACCATAGCATCTATCCATTAAACAAGACAAGGTAATTGAAAATGATCTCTTCAAACCACTGTGCTTCTATGCATATTGTTCTGTGCATATTAACATTAATTCACTCTGCACAAGTTACCAGCTTTTGAACTTTTGCTGAAAGTTATTGGACTTTTTGGTCAACCGTTCTCCCCCTTGGTTTGGACCTTTGCTACAGCACTATTGTCGTGGCTCAGGATTCCGAAAGAATCGATATTCCATTTTGTGGATAGATATCCCTAATTTGATGTGGTGCTTAATGCTTGGGCTTATCACACCATAGATCTTAATTTAACCGAGAAGTTTTATTTTCATCTTAGAGACAATAACTTTCTTAGCTCTTTTGATGCTTTCTTTTCACTTCATCATAAGCAATAGTGCTTGGTAGTCTTTTCAGTTCCATTTTTCACAAGGAAGCAAGGTTTCAATTTTTTTTATCACTTTACTAATATTAGTAAAGGAATGAGGAGAGAAAAAAATCCAGCCGCATTATTACAGTTGAGTGTCTTTTTTTTTTTTTAATCACATGTGAATGTTTGAATTCATCCCTCAGCAAACTTACAGATTGCTAAATGTCCTGAAATTTTAGGGTCACTCTGGAATTGTTGAATATATTAATACTGAAACTTTGAATTACATTAATATATTTGGTATATGTTAATATATATTAGGAATTTATATGTAGTTGATATATATTATGAATAGAATATTGAGCAAACTTTTCTTTTTCTAAATAACTATGAATTATTGAGTATAATAACATACATTCCCCAAACTCCTCACATGGGGAAAAGTAAAATAGGGACTCATCTAACTTCATTCTTTGTGATATCTTTCTTAGCTCCCAATAATACATGTGATGAAAATGCTTTCATGTGTCATAATAAAGTGTGCATCCCCAAGCAATTTGTTTGTGACCATGATGATGACTGTGGAGATGGCTCAGATGAGTCACAGCAGTGTGGTAAGCATATCCAAACTTTTCATGGAAGAGATTCTCTGGCTAAATAATAGTCTTTTAGGATGACTCAGGAAATAAATAAATGACAAAAACAACACATTTCTTAGTGTCACAAAGGGCATGTAAGCTCAGTTACCCATAGTAGTACCTCAATAACCTCTTTAAACTCTAATGCATAATTATACATTGATTTGGAGATCATGTCTACATATAATATGTTCTTATTAGGAAGCACATGGGGGAAATAGTTATAAAATGTATTTTGGTTGAAAAACAATATATGGCTAGCTAATTCAGTCTTATAGCCAAATCAAGTATTTGAATGAAGAAAAAATAGAATTCACAATTATCAGAGAAACTGTATAATTAACATTCTTCTTTCACCTTATCTTCTTACATGTGTGCTTATTTCTTAAAATTTAATATTATTGTGACATTTATCTTGTCATCGCATATATATTTATCTGACCATCACATATATAATGTATATATAGATACAAATGTAGCTTTTGTAGTGAAAATCATGAAAAGTTCTTACGTGAAATTGAAATTTTACACAAACCTAGTATTTTTGTAAAAAACAAAAACTTAAATGTGTACATGAATAAATATAAGATGAAAAGCCATAAAATCCACATATAATCACGAAAGACAGTAGATTTAGTGCCCTCCTTTGTTCTCCTTGTGTTGTGTCTATAGTCTTGGTCTTTGAGAGCAATCTCTTTGAAATCAGCGAATCCCAGTTTTTACGATCTTTTCACAATTAAGTCATGGATTCGATGTGATATTTTAAAAGGTGCATCATACCTTGAGATGTAAATTTGAAGTAGAGTTATGTCTGATTGAGTATCTTCCCTCTGCTAGATACTTACGCAGTTGATATGGAAATGAATGAGACATATCCTAGAAGAAATTGCAGACAAACAGGAAAATCAGAAATACATGCTAGAATAATAGCACACGTTGTCAGATGTGACTAAGAATCACAATACATGGGATCAGAGCTGAGAGAATAAGTTTTGAAGCACTATGGGACGCCTGGGTGGCTCAGCAGTTGAGCACCTACCTTCGGCCCAGGGTGTAATCCCGGAATTTGGGATGAGTCCCACATCAGGCACCTTGCAGGGAGCCTGCTTCTCCCTCTGCCTGTGTCTCTGCCTCTCTCTCTCTGTGTCTCTCATGAATAAACAAATAAAGTCTTTAAAAAAATTATTAAAATTTTTTTTGAAGCACTAAAGAATAGTAGCAGAGAGAATGTTAGAGAAAGTCATGTGTAGATGGTAGATAAAATAACACAGTGGTTAAAATCACGGACTTGGAGCCAGATGGCCTGGGTCTAGATCCTGGCTTGGACACCTAGTATCTGTATGACCTTTGAAGTTATTTCACATTTCTGCACCTCAATTCCTCATCTGTAAAAAAATAAAAGACAACATTGTTTAACTCTTACGGCTGTTGAGAGAATTAAATTAGTTACTATTTGTCAAGTCCTTAGAATAGTTCTGGATACATAGAAAGTTCTATTTATATTTCCAAATGGCTACATATTGACATAGTTGAAGAATAATAGTCTTTTGTGAGGTAAATTGAAATTAGAAAGTTGAAACTGGATCCGAAGAAGTCTGAAATATAATGTTAAAGAATTTGTGTTTAATTATTTTGGCTCTCAGTTGACAGCGCACATTTGAAATGGGAATGCCACAGTCAAAATATGTTTCAGAATCATCTTTTTCAGCAGAGTGGATGAAATATTGCCTTGGGACAGGGGAGCCGTTAGGTGGAAAGTAAGCTAGCTAGAAGATAATTGCAATAGTTCTGGTGATTAATGATGTGATGATAAACCAGGACAGAAATGGTGGAATGGAAAGAACAGTATGGGTCAGGATTCATTTACAGTCCTATATGGAGGATAAAGGAGAATTTCTAGCTTGGATGACTTGGTGGATGGTGTTACCATCATTAATGGGCTTTGGAACATAGGTGGTTAAGGGCCAAGTTTTCCTGGTGTAGGAGAAGAGAAATGTAAAAAAAAATAATAATAATAATTAATTTTGGATGTTTTGAATATGAAGTGTTAATCAGACAATAACATGAAGCTATAGAGTGAGTGTTTGAAAATTTAGTTCCAGAGGTCACCAGTATGATTTCTGCAAATATAATTAGTTTGCTGGCCATCGGCATAAAGCTGATATTCAAAATATGACAAAAATAGAAAACAGCCAACACTGCAGAAAGGAAAAGAGGAAAACAATAGGCTAAAGATTGAAGTTAGGGCTTCGCCTGCAATATTTTAGGATGGAAGAGGAGAGGACTTCATACAGAAAGAAGGATACAAGGAAACAGCCAAAATAAGACAACGTCATGGGGAATAGATTGTAAATATTAAACCAGGAAATTATTTACAAGATAGTATTCTCAACAATATCAAATGCTGCAGGAAAGTGAAATATATAAGAGTGTGATGCACCCTTGAATTTGACACTTGTCCCTTTGTATTTGCTGGCTTCAAGAGGATTTTAAGAAGGTAGATATTGTAGAAATGGGTTGAATGAATGGAGGCTGAACTGGAGATAAGTAAGGGAATGCTGGGTAGAATGGTAGGTAAGAGGATAATGTGTACATAAGAGTTATGTGGATGGATTATTTTTTTAAATATTTTTATTTTTATTTATTTGAGAGAGAAAGAGAGAGAGTGTGAGTGAGCAGAGGGAAGGGAAGAGTGAAAAAATCCTCAGACTCCCCACTGAGCACGGAGCTCTACTGAGGACTTGATCCCAGGACCCCGAGATCATGACCTGAGCCTAAATCAAGCATCAGTTGCTTAACTGTCTGAGCCACCCAGGCTTCCCTGATGGATTTTTATTGTCACTGGGCTGGGAGAGACTTGAATGTAATGTATATATTGACCAAGGAGAATGAACTAGTGAAGAGGGCAAGGGTGGAAGAAAGCGCAGGGAAACTAAAATTGTTTCTAAACTCTGCAGTTTGCCATTCAGTACGACAAACCTTTCAATTGTATTATCATTGTTGAAATATTTTTCTATTGGAATTTTGTTTATTTGTTAACAAACATACAGATCTTATTTCCTATCTTCAAAAGTAAAATATATACCAGGTTTACCAGAAAGTTTCTAATAGCAATGACAGTTTTCATTGTTAAGAGACTTAGGAAAAATTCAATCTAAAACTCATAATAGTCAAAATCAAATGAGTTTTACTTATAAATAGGCATAGATATGAACATTAAAAATTGACGGGCTGATACTCTGATTTGAATAAAGCTTTTTAGTGCCTCTAAGTATCAATATATAGGATAATTACAATAGTTGTGTGCTTATTGCTTTATAAATTGACTTTAAAAAATTTTTTTAACAATGTCTTTAAACTTCCAAATGCTGCTTCCCAAACATAAACATGGCATTATGGCTTCTGAGAATTATCATTGTAACTCGGAATCACTTCATCCATATGTTCTGGTACTATACCTAATCAAGCTTAGTCTTGAAAAAACATTAATAGCTTTATTCTTGTTCCATTCAAAGGAAAATCTTAAGGACATAGACCATAGGTGAATAGAGACAGTATCGTTGAGTATTGCATTTTTGTTTCCTCACCTAGAAACAATAAGATTGCCTTGTTTTTTATTTTCTTTCCTGGACCTTAACCCCACTTCTTAACCACAAATATCTCTTGCAAGTATGACCACTGTCCCAAAAAAGAATAAGAAACATTTCCTATAGAAGACATAGATAGGTCCCATGGTTAACTAGGTATGGTGTACGTTAGGGAATGCAGATTTAATATTTGTCATATAATTAGAATGTTACTTTCTTTGTCTCTAGGATACCGAGAGTGTACTGCAGAAGAATTTAGTTGTGCTGATGGACGATGTCTCTTAAATACTCAATGGCAGTGTGATGGGGACTTTGACTGCCCTGACCATTCTGATGAAGCACCTTTAAACCCAAAGTGCAAAAGTGCAGGTACAGAAGATATATAATATTGTGCTTATTCCAAAATTTGCTTTTCAATGGCAAAACTGTGACTCTGATTTTCAGTTCAGTCTAGTATGATATTCAATGAAAATAAATGCAAATAATTAAGCATGTGATGTTTCAAGTGATACCATGGAGGATCTTAGCAATCAACTATGTTGTCAAGCTAGTTTTAGAAATTTAAATCTGTGCTAAAATATGAAGATTTGAGGCAACACACCAAACGGATCCATTACCCTGACCCCTTTCAAAAAATCATTTTTTCTTAATATGTGATTTTATGTGAAAACAGTTTCCTTATTTGGACCTATTTGAAAGCTCAAACAAAGTAAGTTGAGATTTACCAAGAGAAGGTCTGTATTAATGATGCTTAACCAAAATAAAGTAAACTGCATATCATTTGAACAGAAATATATACATAGCCAAACTTGGACTATTTTTCATTTCACTATTCCAAAGACCAAATACATAATCATATATTTAAAATAAACCCAATTACTTTTTCTCATGTACTTTACATGCTAATAGGCTTTCTTTTTATCATGTATGATAATGAACAATGTTCCAGTCATCAGGTTATGAGTAGCTCCAAAACCTAAACTCTTTTCCATAGCTATATTTGGAACAACTATTATTCACCACAAATGTCCTTTTTATGCCCTGACTTAAAAGTGTCAATGTTATATTTCCACGAAGAAAAAGAATCTAGGAATATCTACCTATTCTAGATTCTTAATTTTTAGTGACATATAATTTCTCAGAGACCTGTGGCTTGAAGGGAAATGTCAAACTCTCATTATACTTTTGAATCAATTCTTCACAATATAGGTGAAGACAGAAAGACTTCATTAATTTGACTATAGGTGCTTATTTTGATTGCTAATGTTCATGGCAAAGAAAGATTTTCAGTAAGTGTTGAACATGAAAGTACAGTTTGCCCTTGTTTTTTTTTTTTAATGTTTTGTGTATAAAATACTACACTACATATAGAGGATTTTATATGTATATAAATTTTACTATAATTTTTGACAGATAAGTTATCATACGTGTGAATGTTTTCAGCAATTGTAGTATAAAGCAATGGCATGCCCTTTATGTTCCATTTGTTTTATTTTCTTTTTCCAGAACAGTCATGCAACAGTTCATTTTTTATGTGCGAAAATGGCAGGTGCATTCCCAGTGGAAGTCTTTGTGACAATAAGGATGACTGTGGCGATGGCTCAGATGAGAGAAACTGCCATATAAATGAATGTTTGAGTAAGAAAGTCAGTGGATGTTCTCAAGATTGTCAGGACCTTCCAGTCAGTTACAAGGTAGGGTCTCATCAAAAATAGAAAATCACATGATACATTGGAATTTGAGATAATGAATACTATTCAATCCAAAGAGCTGTAGAACTTAAAATGCATCATAGTATTTTCTGGTAAAAGTATTTAAATGAGGAGTATCTATATAAGCCACTCATTATAATCATGTGGCATAAAAATCGTAAAAATGTACTCAGAAAGACAAAAATGCCAAAGTGATTTTCAATATATGTTGAACATAAAGAGAAAAAAAAAAAAGGCAAGAAAAACCCAGTGTTTAGAGAGATCCTGCCATGTTAACAGCACATAAATATGTATGCAACTGTTGAGTTCCCATTTCTTCCCTCGTTCTTCCTCCCATCTTTGAAGTGAAATGGGCTAATCATTTATTTACTGCAACACTGGATAATACAGTACTTTTCATGTACACAGGAAGAAAAAAAATAGAACGCATGAATTATTAGGACCGAGTGCAGGTACACTAAAAATAAATCACCCCTAATATCCTAATTGGTTTTGTTAGCACCGTTTTCCTGAAGAGCGTGATTCACTGACAAAATTGATTGACAGAAATAGCTTTTGAAAACATTTCTGTTTGATTCATGTTGAATAGAGGATGCAAATGAGCATGATATTAAAATTAAAGCTCTGCATTAGGTTAAAATTGATGATGTAAGTGTGGGAAAATCTCAGGAAGAGCGATTCATTTGAAAGTCAGTGTTTTTAACAGAGCGATAGCTCTGTATGAATCAGCAATAGGGCATGCTCCTACAAAACACAGAGACGGTCTTATGCCAGTTAAGATCATTACAGAGGTTAGATTTTTATTATACTGAGTTCTGCACTGGTCAGAACACATCTGGGGTACTATGTGCATTAATGAACATGGTATTTTAAGAGGAATTTGGACAAATTGTAGTGTATATACATTTGTACATCCCAAAGCATTAGGATTCCATGTGCCAGACATGTACCTTCGGAAGGAGTTTTTCCTGGAGCAAAGATGGCTTATTAGCTGTGTTCAAACATATGAAGCCCTGGATTAGGGAGCAGACCTAGTCTGAGTTGTTTCAAAGGTTGGGATTATGAGTTGGGAAGCAGACTGTTCAATATGAGGAAAAGTACTCTACAGTACTATCTTTACATTGGAATGAGCTGCCTCATTTCTCACTACTAAAGGGGTTAAATTGTAGCTAAGTAACTTTCTTTAAAGCATGCTAGAGAAAATACATGTGTATTGCAGAGATGTGGTACCTTTTTCCCTGCCAACATTGACATTCTATGACAAGCCATTTCTATCTAATGGTAAATTTAGCCAAATAACCACTTTGCCATTTGTAATCTTTGGATTTCTAGTATTTTGATTAATTTAGCTACATTGATAGGATTTTATTGCATGTAGATGTAACCAGAGAACTACAATAATCATTCCACCCCGTGCAAAAACAGAGATTAAAAACTTAAATATTAAAAAAGGTGTATTTGTTTAAGACATAGTGCAAATACTATATTAAGAAGAGTTGGTTAAATTTACAGGCTTAAAACACAAGCATTGTGTTGTAGGTAAAATGAAACAAGATAAATGAGCCAAAATAAGTCTTAATGAGATGAATATGTATCAAATAATTAATTTTGGCAGTAAATATTTTGAAACCCAATGAAGCAGAAAAAATATCATCAGTGACTTCTGCACAATCAATAGACATGTGTTTCCTGAAAAATCAGAGCATGTGTCATGGAATTGTTACAGATAATTAGTTAAAATTTCAACTCATAGTTTATAAATAGTTCTTTAGTTCTGTCTATATAATATATACATTCTGTATTTCTATGTATCTACAGAATCTCTATATCATAGAATCAGTATCTATCTATATAAAAACTTAAATTTCAAAGTAGTTCTCCTTGTGTTTATCCTGAATGTGTTTAAATCTAGAATAACAATCTTGGAGAAATCTAAAAATTATAGAATATCAGATGGTCACTTTTTGACATAACATTCAAAACGAGGCTTAATATTTTTTAAATGCCTGCATATGGGGTGCCTGGGTGGCTCAGTCAGTTAAGAATTCAAGTCATGACCTCAGGGTCCTAGGATGGAACACCCCCCCACCGTGAGACTCTGCTCAGCGGGGAGTCTGCTCAATGATTCTATTTTCTCTCTCCCTCTCCTTCTGCTCCTATCCCATTCATTCTCTCTCTCTCTCTCTCTGTCTCTCTCTCTCTCTAAAATAAATAAATAAAGCCTTAAAAATAAAAATGAAAAAATAAAATAAAATGCCTGCATATAAGTACTTAGTGCTCAGAAATGCCATGTTTAAAAAACTGCTTTATAGTAGAAATAGGCATCATCCTGAGTGCCATGTTAAATCTATTTTAATTACTTTATAAGATCTCTCATATAGAAATACTTATTGATAATTTTTAAAAATTAGTGTTTTCACCTTGACTTTTCAAAAGGAGTCATAGAATGAAGGAGAATTCTAGTTAAAATAGACAACATATTTAATCATTCATAAGTCTATGTATATGATACCTGAAAGAATTCAATAGGGTTCTTGAATATGTACACATGTCAAAACTAATTAATAAAATAAAGCATCTATTGGGGAAACAAAAGAGATATAAAAATTCAAGCAGCTGAGACTAGAATCATAAATGAGAGTTTTAAATAAAGTTTCAAAGCAAATATTTTACATACTGTGTTGAGATTATACACACACACACTTATATTTATATTAATGATAATTTATTGATAGGAAATTTAATAAAAAGACTTATCTACAATAAAAAGCTTCTATATTTTTGGAAAATAAAGTTTATGAGTTTTTCTCTTCTATTGAATGGGGAAAACCATCCAGTAACCTATTTCTCATTACAATATCTGCAGAACATGACATGAAATCCTCCTCCAAATTCTGCAATAAAATTAAAATTGCTTACAAAAGCAAAATTTAGACCTTATGGGCTGTGAACAATTTGCACGTTTGTTGTAAAACAAATACAATGTATCTAACTATTCAAAAGGGAGCAATAACATTTACTAAAGCAAGGATCTTATTTTGATGGGAAGGATAATTTACCATATAAAAACAAATGTACTTCTGGGAGAGAAATAAGTTTTAATGTATATATTAGAAATAAAATAACATTTGTCAAATATCACTTTAAAAGCTTCAAAGAAACTTATTTGAATGTAATAGGAAAAGTATGGATAGCTGTAATTCTGATAGCTGTTTGACACTATATAAAAATTAATACAAACCAGGAAAATTTGAAGTAGTTCTCAAAGATGAGAAAAATTAAGATGATATTGAATATATATAAATCTCACTTTCATAAAAAATGTTTTTCTTTGTAAATGAAGGTGAGAGTTTTTAAAACTTATTTTCTATTAAATATAGATGAATCTTTGAAGATGCAAATGATTATTAGTTTCTTTCATTCAATTTATGAAAATTAGGCTAGTGGAATTTCCCATTGATACCTTTGGGTAATCTGGGAGCAAATATGTTTCTGTTAAAACAAGATTAGAGGTGCCTGGGTGGCTCATTTGGTTGAGTGTCTGCCTTCAGCTCAGATCATGATCCCAGCATCCTAGGATCAAGCCCTGTGTCAGGCTCTTCCTGCTTGGTGGTGAGCCTGCTTCTCCCTCCCCCTGCTTGTGTGTGCTGTGCTATGTCTCTCTCCCCCTCTTCAAATAAATAAATCTAAAAAAAAAATTCTCTTTCAATAAACAATTTCTTAAAAAGTTACTGATAACCTTAGACATACTAATTTCATCTGTTTATAGAAATGTGTATATTACATTTGGTAGCTTTTACCAATTCTACCTTACAAATTGATTTTCCATAAATGTGTTTTCATCTAAGCCGTCTCTTTGCTATAATAGTTCGATAAACCTGACATTAGCCATTCAAAATCATTTTCAGAAATCCCATTAAAACTGGGACACTGTTTATTTCCTTTTCTAATACTCTTTGAGAGGAACCCAGTACATTCTATTAAAAATCCTTTCACTTGTCCTAATGAGCCCCTTGAATTCACCACTGTCCTATGTCAGACTATGGATTTCTGGTTTCCCAACCACATGACCACATGGTCATTTTCCAGTCTTTACAGTGATAACTTTTTGAATACTGTCATTTTCTCACTTTCTTTAAAAAAAATATTGCTTTTACAAATTGTGATAAAATATATATGACATAACATTTACCAATTGAACCATTTTTTGAACCATTTTTAAACGTACACTTATGTAACAGTAAGCGTCTCACTTTTTTTGCCATCGCAAAGCACCAATTGTCCTGACTTCCTAAATCAGGTAGCAGGATGAGTGTTCTCAAAGGAAGTAAGAGTTTGATAAGGAGAGTGTGGGAAATAAAGCTGTGGCTTTTGCTTTGAAATGCTGGTGTGCTAGTGGGTCCTAGAAAACAAAACAACACATAATTACTGAGGATTATTAGCTAATTATTGGTGTAAATTGTTAATGATGAAAGTGCTAAGAGCTTAAAGGGATCCATTCCTGGTAAAAGAACTTAGTAAATGGTATTTAATTCTCATTAGAGTACTTTCAGGTGAAGATGATGCTGCTTCTCTCCCAACTAATAAATATGGGGGTTTTTTGGTCCTTAAAAAAAATTCAGTTGTTTGTTATTTAAAAATATGCACATATATCTCTATAATATTTCTCCCCATAGATACAAAGCTCTGCCATCATGTTTACCCTCAAATAAATGAGGTTATTAAATGTTTGCTCTGAATAACTCTTGAATACTAGTTACTGTTAACCATTTAGGGCTTATTTTAATTCACTATCTTACTCAATATTCACACATTCCTTTATTCCAAGAGTGCTAAATAATATTTGTAAAGGTTAATAGCATTGTAATCATTGGGCCAATTATAGGTTCATTTTATGTAATTACAGTTCTCATATGCTAGTTGGCAGGAGTATAGACTTGAAAGACTGTTGCAGATCACAGGATCACAGGATGCCATTGTTTTCAGGACTGCAAAGACATATATGGAGTGACATATTGTATTCAGAATTTACATGCCAATTAGTGAATACTGCACGCCATCATCAGAGGTTCATACACTACATGATAGAGATGTTGAAGAAAAGATTTGATGATACAAACTGATTATAGTGGGGAAATTGTTACTATTATTTCTCCAGACAACATCAACATAGTTATAGAACCAGACCCAGTCCTTAAATATTAATTGGGCCTTACTAAGGGTTACAGTCTAGTTTCTCCAACTGGCTTTATCCAGGCACCATTTCCTTTGTGCCTCTAGGTTTCTTATCAGTTAACTAAAAACAATAAGACCTGCATCATAGATTTCTGTAAAGCTCTGATGAAATTCCACATGTAATCAGTTAGTATTCAAAGCTCCAAATATGAATTCTTATGATTGTTAAAGTCCTCTAAAAATACAATGTAATGTAACAGAAAAAGAACAAAATAAATTGCCTCGTGTTGTTGTTGCTGTCATGGTATAGCCACATGGCTTTGAGGTCGTCAATTAACTTTTATGATCTTGCCAACCTCAGATGATCAAATGAAGATATTTAGGAAAGTTTTTTTTTTAGCTTTAGCTTTATTTAATATACATAATTCTTATTAAAACCATTGGAGACAGAAAGACTTGCCATTATCCACTCTTACACTATTTTCTTTCTTGAATCAAGCTAAAGGGATATTCAATAGGACAAGACAGTGACAATGATATGAATTGATGATTATGCTTGTTTTTCATTCTTCAGTGCAAATGCTGGCCTGGATTCCAACTGAAGGATGATGGTAAAACATGTGTAGACATTGATGAATGCTCCTTGGGATTTCCGTGTAGCCAGCAATGCATTAATACATATGGGACCTACAAGTGCCTCTGTACAGATGGCTATGAAATACAACCTGATAACCCCAATGGCTGCAAATCACTCTCAGGTATCGAATTGCACTTGTCCACTAATCCAACTTCAGTTACACCTATGGATTCTGAATTTTATAACCATTCTTACTGAGTTCATACCTGCTGATGTTTCTGAGAAATCAAAATTCTTCCCTACTTACCTTGATATAGGAACCTGTCACTCTAATTTTGCATGCTGTCCACAAACTGTTCTATTTGTAATAAAATTGCATTATGGTCTTGTGAATTATTAAGTGCTTCCTAGATTTTGAGAGTGCTCAGAAGTGAAAAGAACTATTTCTAGCAATTTCTCCTGCTGCATCACAGGTTCTTAGGAGTAGATTTAGCCAAGAGCGGTAAAAAGGCTATTGTATTTGTATTATAATAGTTTTTCCTTCTCTACACCATACACACTCATATATGTATGCCAAGGAGAAGAGGTCAATAATGATAATGACAATGATGAGTACAACAATAGCAATAAATCAACTATGTAGGACTATTTGAATTCTTCCAGTGATTCAGCAAATATTATTAAATCTCTGTTTGTTCCAAGTAGTGTGTTTGATTTGTAAATTAGAAAATTCAATAGAACATAGACCAAATTTTTAAAAATATTGTAATTCATTAGGGGAAAATACACGTATCAAAATAATACGAAGCAATATATAATAAGTAATTATTGTTTTTAAGTGAGAAAAAATGCTACATATATGTCTCTTCCCCCTTTGTTTTTGAGTATAATGAATCAAATAGCATGGCCAGTTTATTATGTATATGTATGCCATATATACATGACAGCATTTAAAACATTAGATATCTTATTTACCTACATAAAATAAATGCCAGTGACAGGAATTCTTAAAATTAGTTTTCAACCAGTTAAAACTTCAAACATTATTGAAGAAAAAAGATAGCCATTTCAATTTTTTAAATTTTATTTTTACTTACTCTTGGAATAGTCATCACTGAATTAATTTATGTATTATTTGGAGCCTGTTTTTTTTTTTTTTTTTTTTAGATTTACCAACCTACTTACTATATCATGCATTTAGTGACATAAGAAGAGATAAAATCTCCAAATCAATAAATGTTTTTGTTACTTTAAACTTTTCACTAATGATGGTATAAAGGAGATGAGTACTAATGATTGCAGTTTGGGTCTTATTATACCAGGTATCCATGCTGTTGTTTTTCAAAACAGTAATAATTGGAAACTAATAATAACTTTAATACAAAACCAAAATGTCTCTGAAGCATAAATCTTTTGCAAGAGAGAGAATAGAATTTTTCCAACTTTATTGAGATATAGTTGACATATAACTGTGTAACTATTTAAAAAATTATAACTGTGTAACTTTAGAGTATATAATGTATTGATTTGATACCCTAATATATGGCAATATGATTGCCACCATAGTGTTAGAAACACTTCCATCACTTCACCTAATTACCATTTTATGTGTGTGTGGCAATAACATTTAAGCTCTACTCTCTTAGCAACTTTCAAGTATGTCGTGTTGTTATCCATAATCACCAAGCTGTGACTTAGATCCTCAGAACTTAATTATCTTCTAACTGGAAGTTTGTACTTTTAAAACAACATCTACCCATTTCTCTCGTTCTTCATACTTGGTAATCACTATTTCACTGTTTCTAGGAGTTTGGTTATTTTGAGGTTCTATGTATAAGTGACATTACATAGTATTTATTTTTCTCTGACTTATTTCACTTCATATAATGTCCTCAAGGACATCTATGTTGTAAATGGTAGGATTTTATTATTTCTCATCACTGAATAATATTCAATTATGTGTGTGGGTATAATATAATATTACATATGTATGTAATACAGATAATATATAATGCATACAAAATATATACATTGGATACTATATAATATACATATGCATAATTACAATGTATAAATCAATGTGTGTGTTTGAATACAGATTATATATAAACATATATTTACACATATGTGTATGCATGTCACATTGTCTTTATTTGTCCATTGATGGACACTTAGATTGTTTCCATATCTTAGTTGTTGTAAATAATACTGTCATAAACATGAGAGTGCAGTTAGATCTTTGATATCTTGTTTTCATTTCCTTTGGATAAGTACCCAGAGGTGAAATTCTTGGTTCATATGTTAGTTCTATTTCTAACTTTTTTAGAAACCTCTGTACTATTTTTTGTAGTTGATTTACATTCCCACCAATGATGAACAAAGGTCCCCCTTTCTCACTTCCTTTCCAACACTTTTTATCTCAGGTTTTTTTGATGATAGTTATTTTAATAGGTGAAATGTGATATCTCATTGTGGTTTTAATTGTGTCTCTCTGATGATTACTGATGTTGAGCATCTTTTCATGTATTTGTTGGCCATTTGTATGTTTTTGGAAAAATGTCTATTCAGTTCTGATGCCCTCTTTAATTAATTAATTAATTAATTAACTAAATTGATAGAGAGCAAGGAAGGGTAGAGAGAGAAAGAGAGAATCTTAAGCAGGTTCCATGCTCAGCACAGAGCCTAACATAGGGGTCAATCTCACAACCTTGAGATCATGACCTGAGCCAAAATCAAGAGTCAAATGCTCAACTGACTGAGCTGCCTAGGTGGCCCTCCCCTGCCCATTTTTAAATAAAATATTTTGGGGGCTTTTTGTGGATTTGTATAAGTTCTATATATATTTTCAATAATAACCATAATATTAACATCTTATCAGATATATAATTTACAAATATTTTCTCCCATTCCATAGGTTGCCTTCTGATTACATTGATTGTTTCTTTTGCTGTGCAGAAGCTTTTTAGTTTGATATAGTTCTGCTTATTTTTGCTTTTATTGTTTGTGTCTTTTGTGTTGTATCTAAAAAATTTGTTACCAAGACCTTAATAGAGACTTTTCTCAATGTTTTCTTCTAAGAGTTTTATAATTTCAGGTATTACATTTAAGTAGTAAAGAACATGACTGCCTAAATATTTAATTTTATATTTGTAAATATAAAGACAAGAGATCACAAGGCACCTCAACTTCTGAGCTGACTCTTTTTAGTAGGGTTTGAATCTCGATTTAGCATCGACAGGAAGATTGAATGATTGATTAGGGGTGTGGTCTTGCTAATGGAAGGAGACGTCCAGACTGTGTAGTATACATTTCTAATCCCTGACATAAAGCATGCTAAAATATAATGTATACCCTATGTATTATATATTTACTGTGAAACTAAAAGATAAGAGAAAAGTAATATTTTTTAACATAAACAGGACAATAACTCCATAACAATAAATGATTTACAATAAAATCCACATTAAATTACATAAAGTGACTACGTTTTTAATTTTTTTTAAATTTCTACTGACATTAAATTTGCTTACCAGGAAACTAAATATATGACTTCATCTTAGAAACAAAGCTCTTGGGGATCCCTGGGTGGCTCAGCGGTTTAGCACCTGCCTTTGGCCCAGGGTGTGATCCTGGAGTCTTGGGATTGAGTTCCACGTTGGGCTCCCTGTGTGGAGCCTGCTTCTCCCTCTGCCTGTGTCTCTGCTTCTCTCTCTCTCTCTCTCATGAATAAATAAATAAAATCTTAAAAAAAAAAAGAACAAAGAAACAAAGCTCTTAAAAAAAAAAAAAGAGTTGAACAGAACTTGAATTGAATGGATCCAGAATTATAACAAACAAGAATGTGGTCAACTTGAATTTAAATTATTCAGTTACATATTCAAATAAACGTGCTATACAGAACTTTCCATTTTCTATTTTCAAGTTCAATTTGGGGGATGCCTGGGTGACAGTAAGTTAAGCATCCAACTCTTGGGTTTTGACTCAGGTGATAATCTTAGGGTCATTAGATCAAGCCTCTGTTAGGCTCCACACTCAGCAGAGATTTTTTTTTCTCCTTCTCTCTCTCTTTCTCTTTAAAATAAATAAATAAATCTTTAAGAAAAATAAAAATCCATTTTGTTTCCAAAAAAATTCTGAAGAGAAAACTGATCTAAAGATTTAGAAGATCTTCACGTATTTGGAGCAAGGTCAGATTCTTAATATTATCTTTCCTAGATTCCAGAACAAATGAGATACCATAACATAATAGACAAACTATAGGTAAGAAATAAAGACCATTAATGACCAATAAAGGATTTAAAGAGCAATGTTATGGGAAAAGATGAAATTAAACAAAAATTATAGAGCCTGGAGTTCCAACTGACAGCAGAAGCTGGTTATTTGATTATCAAGAAAGAGTTTTCTGATTATATGACTGTTTAGCTTAGCTGTACTGTAGGTCTTTAAGATAGATGTAGTTTATTCTTTCCTGAAATTCGTTTACAAAAATCAGATTATGAAAGTAGGTATTTTCCACCAATTCCAAATCAATTACATGATCTGCTGTTTATGAAAACTGAGGGAAAGAGAGGAATGTATTTAGAATTATCTAGATTTCTCATACTGCCTGGGTATCTGTGGCCTTTTCATTTTGTTATCATTGAGATGCTCAGCGTGAATTTTTCACCATTAATCTATCAGAGTACACGGCATTTAAATTTATATTGCTGTAGAAACTAAAGTTGAAATTAAGCAAAGTTGAAAACCATACATATATAATTCTAATTATTTTTTTTTCTTGGTATTTAGATGAAGAACCTTTTCTAATTCTTGCTGATCACCATGAAATAAGGAAAATTAGCACTGATGGCTCCAACTACACACTTTTAAAACAGGTATGACATTATCATGATGATTTCATATTTAATATCAGTACTCTAGATATGCATTAGAACTATAGAAATATCACAGAATTTATGAAGCACTTACTTATGGACATATATGCATGTATGTACATAAGAGTATCATAAATTTTATTTTGTTCGAATTGCCCAGATGATCTTCCCAGCATATCACATCACACTCTATCTAAGAAAGTAAAAAAACAAAATAAAATTTTCAAGGTCTAATTAATGGAAGGGAAAAACTATTTAGATAAATATTTAGAGAAAGCATAAAATTGTCTTCTAAAGTATTTTTATGTATTACCCAAGCTGCTTTTTCCCCCTTGGGATTTAAAAATTAATATTTTTCAAGAATTTTAAGTTTCTATTTATAGAACTAGGAAATAAAACAGGATTGGTGATCTCTAGCCTTTAAGATTTGGAATCAGCAAGGGAGCAAAAATGTAATGGTAATCCAGCAATGGTTCATTGGTTGTGAGGCACATATTTTCATTCTTACCCTCTACATCCCTCAACTTGTCCACTTCAAGAGACTCTGAGTTGATCTGTTTTGATGTTTGAGTTCTATTGTCAGAGTTTATTTGTACATGTTATTTGAGATGAAAAGGTATGATTTCCATTTTATGGCAGGATAGAAAACTCTGAAATGCTCACCTCCATGTTTTATTTCTCCCAGTCTGTAGTGAAAAGAGCATAAAATCAAATCATTAAAACTACCGTGATTGCTACGGGCTACAGAAATCACATGCATTTAGTCATATCATGTTTTTAGTTGTCAGGAGCAATAGCTTCTTTGGGAAGGCTCAGTTGGTATCTGTTCTGCTACAAATATCTTTTTGCCCCAAACTATATAATAGTGACATAAATACGTGAAAGTACTGTCTAGAACAGGTGTGCCAAAAATAAGGACATTTCTTGTTCTTGTAATATATTTATGTCAGCATTTGGCATAGAAAAAGAAGGCCGGCCATTCATATGGTTATTTTTTAGCAGCATAAAGAATACTTACCTGACTAAAACAATTTTTGCCACCCACTGATGGATTCCTTCATTGCTATCGTCAAATTCATTCATTTTTCTTAAGAATTTAGTTTTATTTTAAATGCAAATATGCATTACCAATTGTGATAATGACTCTCCTCCTAACAGTTGGATTTTCCAGTTTTCTTCTAAGTCACAGATTGAAAATGAAAAGCTCACATGAGAATCCAGATTTCAAGGGCACCTGGGTGGCTCAGTCAGTTAAGCATCTGCCTTCAGTGCAAGTCAGGATCTCAGGGACCTGAGATTGAGTCCCACATCAGGCTCCCTGCTCAGCGAGGAGTCTGCTTCTCCCTCTCCGTCTGTACTCGTGGTCTCTCTCTCTCTCACACTCTCTCTCAAATAAAATAAATAATCAAAAAAGAGAGGAAAAAGAAGAAAATCCAGATTTCAGGCTACTGATGAAAATAAATAGGAAGCGATAGCAGTGCTGGATGTACATCCTTCAATGTCCACAGCCCAAAGTGTGTAGCAGTTGACACTCTGACATAGAGGCCAATGCTCTCCAACTCACTGCAGTCCCTAGACTTCCCATGACCTTGCCACATATAAACTTGTTCATGAATGTCTGTGAGGTTTAGACTCTTGCTCTTGAAATGAGGGTGTGCCGCCAGCATTCACTGTTATCATGTTAGAGAGAGGCCTCTAATTGTGAACCCTGCAGAGACTGGGAAAAAATATAAAATCTTTCCGTGTTGTTTATAAAAAACTAAACAGAAATCTGTGTAAAATGTAAGAATTAGACCACTACCTTTTTTAGAGATAAATATTATAAGAATAGTAATGAGTAGTAAATACAAGAGAAAGAACTCCAGGGAAAAAAGTTTAGCATATGTAAATGTGAAAAATGTTTGCTGCCCAAATGGTTTCTTAAATTTTTTAACTTAATTCTTATTTTCCGTGCAGTCTAATTTTAAGCTTATAAGAAAGTTACAAAATACTGAAAAATGCCTTTTTCTTTTGGAGGACATCTCCATCTCCCTCTAAGCCTCTCATTACCTTCAAGGTTGAATGTGCCCACCACTGATTTCCTTGTATGGTATCTGGAAAAGGGACACGCTTAGTTGTTTCTCTTTTCTTAGTTGTTTTTGTTTACTTGTTTAGCATTTCTTACTTTTAGACTCTGCTATCAGAAAGGGAGAAATTTCACTCTTTTGGATAGTCTGTCTATAAGCTCAGTTGGACTAATAACTAAAACAGCAACAATATTTATTGACTTCATAAAGACCATAACGGAGCTTCAATGACATCTCTGCTTTATTTTCCAACCCTGTGACTCGATATTTCTGGTGGTACCCCCTTTGTTGTTTTCATGGCTAATATGTTATCAGAGATTGTTCTTAATGGAGCAAAATGATTTTTTTCCTGTATGCATCATTTAAGTCTATTTCATATATCGAAAGCACTTTAATGCATGCTTTCAGATAGCACTTTTTTCCTGGTGGTATCATTTTCAACTATTGGCAATCACTAGTACCTAAGTGGGGATGACTTTCAGATAGTTTTCTTAGTGTAGTGTTTATGAAAATGAAGAACGAGTGAGAAAAAAGAGGAAGCTCACGAGGACTCTGAACATCTGTGTCTTTGGAAAGCATTTATTAATGTGACCACTAAGTAAGGAAATAGACACCCAAAAAACTAGACACAAGCATTACATCCAGTTTTGCCTGTGGTCTGTTTGGAATATATGATTTCTGTCAGGGAAGATATTTTTAACTACATTTCATTATAGCATTATAGAAATTTTCAAGGAGTTTTAGGCAGTAGAAACATTTTTTTCCCCCAGAGATTTCTGTCTACATGTGCAGAATGAAGTAGAAAACGGAAGTAATTATCTCCCTATATTTTCTCCCAGTCAAAATAAGTGAAAAGACATCCTTGCCTCAAATTTGTGAGGACTTTTTGGTGTGTAGGTGATTAGGAAAAACAATTTACCATAATATCTTGAATTTTATTCTCTTTGTTGTAGTCTGTACAATCTCATGAAGCATTACAGTGAAAAAAAACAGCAACTGGTAGATTATTTTTTGCCATGTGTTTTTTAAAACATAGCTGTAGCTACGCCCGCTATAATTTATACACCACATGCATAAAGAAAATATACTTTAATAACACAAATTTTGGAAATGAAGTGCATTAATCAAGTATTAATTTTATTAATTTAAGTATATTAATCAAATAGCTTTCCAGTGTTATCTAATTCAATCCTAGCAGTGCCTTTTATTCCAGTACAATTGTGTAGAGAAACAAAACACAATTTCCTAAATTAATCATCTTGAACCAAAGGGTGCAAATCTTCAGCTATAGAAATGAAAGAAGCAAATAGGATTTTGATGAAACCAATTTTCAGCTCTGAAGCCACTGGGATAGCTCTAGTGTTTAGACATTATTTTGACCATGCCCTTGGCTGTTTTAATGTTCCTTGCATATGATTCTGCAAAGAGAGAATTGAAAAGTTTTCTGTGGGGATTAAGGGTAAAGTTGTAGAAAAATGACCAGTTTGGTTAGATAGATATATCAGAATTCAGAGCTTCAATTCCTCTGCATTTATAGCTTTAATTTATTATAGTTGAATTGCTAAATTTGGAATTGGATCTTCATTCTCTAATTCGCTTATTGTAAAGAAAGAAATGGGATAATCCTGCCATAACTGGGTAAATCTTTCCTAAAGTTAATGACAAGATTCTCTCCACCTTTTTCTCTCTAATGCTCTAATTCATCCATATGAATTTCAGGCCATCACAGAACCCTACCTAACACATTTACCTTATTCCTCTGGTATTAAAAGCATTTATACAGAAAGGATATTACAAAGTACTATTGGAGTGAATTTATTAAAGTCACTACAGAAGTTGGACTATACTCAGTTTCTATTTTAAAACTTTGATTGATTTTGCATAGACAACTTCCTAGATTTGTATGCTGAAATACTTTTAGTTGTACTCCAGTTCTTAGCATGTGAATGAATATTCAACAAATCTTTTGAATCTGTGACTGAATTCTTTAAGCATTTACAGTCTTTATTTTTAATTAATAATGTCAGTAAGAAGTATTCTTGTGTTTATTCATTTGGGTGTAGTAAGAAATTTACACACAGTCCTGTTTACTCTTGTCTCTTATTTATGACCAATAGCCAGCAGTTCCAAGGGGTCAGGCTATCAGGTTAATTTTATAATCTGGGGCTGAGGAAAGAGGTTGCTCATGTTAAGCCAAATAAAAGTGTAATAGTTGAACCTATGATTTTAATGTCATCACCACAAGAATTTAGCTCTGCTGAGAGAAGAAAAAAATCAGTATTTGCCAGAACTTTCTTTGAATTGCTTATATAACTAGGCTATCTTTAGTCTTCAAGATCACTGGAAAGAAATAAAATATGAACAGTAATGATTTAGCGTCAGCCTGAGTCTTATAAAAGACTACGTAAATCTAATGCAGGGTCATTATCTAATTTTAAATTTGGGGAATAGATCTGGAAACTGAACCCAGATGTGGTAATTATCATCCTTCCTTTCCCTCCTCCTCTAACCAAATAAGACAGCCCATCTCCCTGAAGGTGTGAATCCTTACCTATAGGACTATAGCTACTCATAAATGAGCCCTAAAACAGTTTCAGGCTTAAATACAATTTTAGATTGTATATATATATATATATATATATATATATATATATATATATATAAGGAATATTACAACAGATATAAAGATATGGAATAGATCTCTTTGGGCTTTGCCAAGTGTCTATAGTGTCAAATATTTTTAATACATAAAATGTATATACTAATAAACTATCCAAGCCTCAAAATGAGTGAACACAATTGAAATCCTGATCCAAGTTTTGTTAGTCCATTAGGGTAGTAAATCTCTAAGCCCTAACTAAAGGTCAGAATTAAATTAACCCCTCAAGAAGTCATTTGAACAATTCAGTACATATAAAAGATTCCCAGATCCTGATGTACCATTCTTAAACCAAATCCATCAAAAGACACAACTAAAACCAAAGAAATGTGGTAACCAGTTGAATTCGTGTTGTTTTGTTACCTTCTAAAAAATGCGTAACCGTGAGTCTGATTAACAATTTCCTCATATTTCCATGTGGAATAAAAAGATATTGGTCACTTGGTTCCTCTTTGGTCAAATCCTCACCGAAGGTTATAACTTTTAAATTCTAATATGGCACTGTGTTGGCTGGAAGGCCCTTGGAAGCAAGAAGAAACAAAATAAAGCAGCAAATTGATGTTGAGACAAAAGATTTTAGACAAAGTAGATTCTAATCCTTCTTCTCTGACTTCATCAGATAGCTATCCAGGGCTTGTCCTCAATCATCAGGGAACTTCTGCCTTCCAATTTAGATGTATGCTGTTTTCTGGTTACTCTACAGAACAGATAATAATGGCATTGAATTCATATTTTTAAACATTTACCTAAAGTGAAAGTGTTTCACTTTATCTCCCTAAAAGCAGGTATTTTTTGTTTTTGGATTTTTTTTTCACAGTACTAGCTATTTACTTAAATCTTTCTAAGCATTCCGAAAAAATTATGATCTACATGGAAAATATTTTCAAATAAATTATACATTTTACATGTATGGTATAGAGAAAATATACGCATAAAATGCTCTTAGAAAGAATCGGTCACAAATACTCTTCATTGTAATAACTATAACTATTTAGGTTCAAAAGGAGATAGTGATTCTTATGAATTAAAATGTTTTGAAAAAATTTCCGTTAACTATTATTCAAACATATCATTTTTTTTTATTTTTAGGGATTAAACAATGTTATTGCTATAGACTTTGATTACAGAGAAGAATTCATCTATTGGATTGATTCCAGCCGACCCAACGGCAGCCGCATAAATAGAATGTGTTTAAATGGAAGTGATATTAAGGTAACGAGATCTTAAAATGATGGGATTATTGAATATTTTATTAGGATAGCTAACTTGAATAGAAAATATTATTTGATGGTAATGATAAAACTCATAGAATATATTAGGTGGATTTGAATTTCACATTTGTACAGTGTTAGTTAATACATACTTTAAATATGAAATATGAGGTTTTTTAATCTGTATGTTTCATTATAACACTATTACTCGCAATAAAATAAAAATCCAATTGGATAAATAAAATTTGAAACCTAATTCACAACCCTAGAAAATGTGAGGGATGCTTTCGGCTTGAGTGATTACTTCCTGACTTGCAATTGTGTTGACTTATGTAACAGGGAAAGTTGAGTCTGAGAATCTATAATTGAAAAAATTAATTACTTGACTCTAGATTGAAATTATAGCACTATTAAAATTAACCTCCTATAGATGGAAATAATTGAATGCATTTCTGTAAAATGAAAGTTCTTATTAGACAGTATCATAATTAAATACATGTCACATTCTAGATATGAACTCCTTGGCACCAATTTCTGTGTTATCTTCAGTTTTAGTGTATGTTCTGCTGAAATGAGCACTATGTTATCTTGAGTTTTAAAATAAAATTATTTAAAAATAAAATAATTTGTACTATATATACACAGTAAAATACATTATAAAGGCATTTAAGTTCAAAGACACAGAACCCACAATTTTTTTGTAGTCATCTATAATATCATACAGAAATTTTTAGTGGGAACAATCAATTTTGAAAATATTAATACAAAAAAATATTAATACAATCTTGAAATCTGTATATGCAATGACAAGAGAACCAGTGTGATTCTATTTATGTATAAACTGATAGTTTATAAATGAAATATCAGTATAGGTTATGAAACAAAGAAGCATATAAAGTTTTCTTTTTTAAATTTCTTGACTATTTATATAAAAACTGTAAAAAGTACCATTACCCAAACTTGATCATACTTTTATTACAAAAATTTAAATTTTTGGTCACCTTTATATATTTTTAATATATTTTAATATTTTTAAAGGATTAATTATCTACCACCTTGCCACTGCTAACCCATTACTACCTTAAATCATGTCATAAAATAGGATCACAAAATGAATCATTTTTTTCTATTGAGATTACTAATTCACTGATTTCCATGTAAATTGTCAGCCAAGCCAATTTTTTAAAATTGGACTTTGGGAGAAAGAAGAAAAGATACCTTGCAATTCAATACAGTAGATTGATACCTTTAGTTGCTGAAAATGTTGTCATATATATATATTTAATGTATGTTGTCATATACATATAATGTCCTCATTATTGATAACATTTAGAAAAAGATAACTATAAACTTTCACTATTATTTTCTTGTCTCTAACTAAATAAGCATTGGCTTCTATACAGTCCCAAGTTTGTTTCTCTTTTCACATAATCTTCAAAGCACTGAGAACTCAGAAATAGCAGTCATTATAGACCAAGAACCTTTGGTTATTTTACACGCAGCATATTTATATATACAAAGTTTATGTCCTTATTATAGTTGATATTGAAATGGGTTAGGATCAAGTGCAACAGTTGTATGAATTTCACTTCCTTTAGTTAAGTTAAAACAATGTATGTATTCTCATTTGTAATTTTTTTTCTCTTGTAGTAGATAATTAAGTAGGGCAAGAGCAGTTGGGAGAGTGGAGAATGCTATTGGAATCTCCTCCAAAACCTGCTAAAGATAAATAATATCAATGATTCTGTGTGTGTCTTTCTGTGTGATAGAATTTCTGCTCCCAATTTTCAGAAGACACGTAAACTATTAACCAAAACGTGATCAGGAACTTTGTAGCTGTCCAACAGCTTCTTATTTTGGTTTACTCCTTAAACCCATGTGTAATGTTTAGGCCTGATTACATATATGGTAATTTCTCGCATCTCAAACAAGTAAGTAATTTTATTAGGATAAATTCGTTCTATGTTTTAAGCTTATCTAAATTCCATTTCTAATGTTTAAATGGAATTTTATCATCTCTGCCAAAATCAAGAAGCAGTTGCTCAGTTCACTAGGCATTTACACTGTTAACTTTTAAAATTCTTATTTGTTAGGTAGTGCATAACACAGCTGTCCCCAATGCACTTGCTGTTGATTGGATTGGAAAAAACCTCTATTGGTCTGACACAGAAAAGAGGATCATTGAAGTATCCAAACTCAACGGCTTATACCCTACTATACTTGTTAGCAAAAGACTGAAGTTTCCCCGGGACCTGTCTTTGGATCCTCGAGCTGGGTTTGTAACAAATATTGATAATCTTAAATTAAATTTTGAAACTCTAGATTACATTCAATGTGGTAAATTCCATTCTGTAAGTTTTAACATGAAAACCAATATAAAGTGTGCTGTGTAGACATTCGTATTGGGAAGTCAAAAATAGAAAAATGACTATCACAGTGAAAAAAGAAAAACATTTGGAATGATGGGATTTTGCAGCGGTTATTTTTAAACACAACTGTTTTACTAGTTAATCTATAAATGAATTGGGAATGAATAAAATATACAGATTTCTCTAGTTTTAATGCCTTTAAATCTTTGAGGAAAGGCAGCAATTCTAGTGGGTCACAAATGTGGATAATGTAATGCTTGTACCACTTTAGAGCAAGAGGAATAAGTATTATCCATGGATAATAAATAAGAAGGTGCATTACCCATGCATTCAAAAGAGATAACACAGTGGAAATATTGAGAAAGATTCATATTGGAGCTGTGTTTCAGCTGCATTTCATTGCAAGTCATTATAGGGATTAAGGACAGCAGACTGGAGATTCCAGATGAGGAAAGAACACACATAGTAAGATGTCAGATTTTAGGTGTCGAAGTCAGGTGTGTGGCTGCCAAAGTTCTATAGATTATGACCATTATCATTCACTTTTAATTATGTTGTTTTGGTAGAGAAGCTATGCCTGCTCCTCCCCTTCCTTCTCCTCCTCCTCCTCCTCCTCCTCTTCTTCTTCTTTCTCTTCCTCTTCCTCCTCCTCCTCCTTCTCTTCCTCGTCTCCTTCTTCTGCACTATAATTTAGAGTGATTACATACTCCAAAATGATCTCTATTAAAATTCAACCTACTCAACATGCTTGTTAAAATACCAGATTTAGGGAAATTTTGATTTTTAAAAATAGAACACATTCACAGTAACAAGTATTATGATAACTATAGTGCTCTAAATTTTCTGCTGTGTAAATTAATTTCACTTAATATGTTTCATGAAATCACTGCTTTTATCAGATCATATGCAACAATTAGGCTTTACTTCTTGCTAATATGTTGTATCTATGTTTTTTGGTCCCTTATGTTTATAATTGGCGCTGTGATCAAATCACTGTATATTTTATATCTTAATTTTAAACATTACTTTGGGTAAAAGCAGTACCTAATAGGAGAAGACTTGTACTGTAAATACTCTTCTGTTTCCAAGGTAATGTGCAAATTTAACTTTTTGCTATATAATTATGTAACCATTTTGCTACCTTTTAAAGTATTTTCTTTACCATAGCAACAAAAGATTCAAAAGAGTGCCAATTCCATTTTAATTGAAATAGTCACAAGAGAATTTATTTTCAATGTTTCAGGAAATAATGGCCAAATGTACTAAGTTTGATGGTTATCATCATTCATTCATAAGAATGTGAATATTTTTATTCCTTCAGCATTTTATCAGAAGATAGTTATTTTAGTGTGTTCAAATCATTGTCCTTTTCTTCAAAACCAATATGACTGGCTTAGCTTCTCATTGTATACTCTTAGGGATGCTTCATATTAAACAAACAAATGGAACAGCCCAGGTGGCTCAGCAGTTTAGCGCCACCTTCAGCCCAGGGCGTGATCCTGGAGACACATCATGCTCCCTGCATGGAGCCTGCTTCTCCCTCTGCCTGTGTCTCTGCCTGTGTGTGTGTGTGTGTGTGTGTGTGTGTGTGTGTCTCATGAATAAATAAATAATAATCTAAAAAATAAATAAAATAAATGTTACCTGTAGATCATAATAGTCTTGTGGAATTTGCTAGGTATAAAGCAAAACTGTGTCCTAGCCTAGTGAATACAGCCAAGCCTAGCTTTAGGTTTTAGTTCTCCTGGGTTATAGGTATTATTACCCTATAAACTGAAAGCAACATTAAGTTATCATTAATCTAAACCCATCCATCAAGTGTCAGTTAAAATAGTGAAGTACTAAATTATTGTAAATGTTATGAAATACTACCTTGATTTCAATTTTGGATAATATTTTATTATGATATAGATATGCCATATTATAACCAAAAAAAAAAACAGATAAAAGTTGGAACTTTGTAAGAAACAATTAAAGCCACCTATTTTAGAGATAAAATTTGATGACACCTTTCTGTACATGCTGTTTTTCTTGCTTCCCAGGATGAGAATAAGGCAACTTGCATTTTGGTTTTTGAGATGAGCTTCAGAATGAAAATTCCCTGTCTAAAATATCCTTCTTTAAAAATATCAACTTAAATTGTAAATTATGTAATGAAATACCCTTGAATCTTTCCAGATGAGATTAGCATTGTAGTGTACATATGTTTTGAATTTTCCAATCCTACTGACCCCTGTTTCTGTGAGGAGTGTGATTTCTGTCCTGATATTTAGTAAGAGGATAAGGAAAGTTTTGTTTAAAGGAGGAGAAAGATCAACTGGACTAATGTAATGAAACAACTGAACTTTTAGGAGGTAACTTGGAGGTACTTTCTATCTTTTAATAATAGTACACTGATTGTCATATCAATTTCATATGGTGGTTACTAAGAATGGTAAAGAAGATACAAGTAAGCAGATTGATCATCATCCTAGGTGTAACATTTAATTCAACTGAAATTTAATTATCTGAATCATTCAGTTATCTGGTTAAGTTTGGGAATTACTGTTCTAGTTTATTATAAGTTTTGGGTAACTAATATTATTGACATCAGTATTTATAAAAGTTGTCATTCATGCAGAATATATATATATGCATTTTATTTTATTTTTTTAAGATTTTATTTATTTATTCATGAGAGACAGAGAGAGAGAGAGAGAGAGGCAGAAACACAGGCAGAGGGAGAAGCAGGCTCCATGAAGGGAACCCAATGTGGGACTCAATTCCAGGTCTCCACGATCAGGCCCTGGGCTGAAGGCGGTGCTAAAGCCACCTTCACGCTGAGCCACCTGGGCTGCCCTATATATGCATTTTAATATAGAATAGAAAATATAATGTTAAAGCCAGACTGAGCATAATTTTTCTTTTTGGATTAATATGTTATTTCAGGTAATTGCATAACAAAAGACCATTATAACAGACAATAAAGTGAATGTGTGCTATGATTAGCTAACAGAAAATGAATCTACTCATTCATTTATTCAACTTTTATTTCTTTAGTATTTACTACCTATCTGGCACTGTTCTAGGTAGGAGCATAAAAATAAAAGGCACAGTCCTATCTCTAGGTATTTCACAGTTCAGTGGGTAGACAAAGAAGTAAATAATTATGATACAAAGCAGTAACTTACAAATATAGGGAAAAAAAGAAAATAGAAAATGTTTCTATCTCAACTAGAATCAGAGTCAGCTTCCTGGACAAGACTGGTAGTGTAAGAATTAGCCAGGTCTTGTAGTACACTTCAGAGCAGGAGGTATTTCAAGCAAAAAGAACAAGCTGCCTGGGAAAGCAAAGACACATAGAAGAAGATGACATAGGGAATTAGAAGAACTCATGATCGGAACAATTTAAGTATGCATAACTATGGAACTTTGATGCCAGTCCACTTCATGGGGCAAAAAAGACCTAGGAATAAAAATACAACACAACAATAACAATGACAAAACAAACCTTGTAAGACTTCTGGCTCAGGCAAACAGGTAAATAGAGGAAGGTCTCCCTAGATATGAGGGATCAGGAGAGGGGCATAGATAAGAACGGGAGATGATCAGTTTATAAACCTCTTGGGATTGGAGTTCTCATGTAATAATAATGACAAAGAAGATAACTGCTTCTCTAGAATTCTATGAATTTGAAAACTGTCTGAATTTTATCACTTTAGTTATTCTACTGTTTCCTCAGAGTCTGGGAGAAAAATATTATTATTTTTACTATTATCCTAAAGTACAGATAAGAACATCCAGCCTCAAAATGGCCAAGTGATTTTCTCAAGATCATTTCGGTAGTACGATATTAAATTGGGGATTCAACCCAATTTTCAAGCTTTAGTCCCATGCTTTTCCCATTATAGCACATTAGAATCTGTAGTAACAAAATTATCTTAGATCATGAGCACGCTTTTCAAGAGCCATACAGACAGGGATAAGAAAACGAACATAAGAAGACAAAACTGTATTTTCTTCCACTTTAATAATTAGACATTTTATAAAATTTAAACTGTAGATATGAGTTTTTTGGAAATAAATAAAAGTGTTATAACCAGACCTTATTATTAAGGATATTTTTGTCTGGATTCTTTTTCTAATAGTTTGCTAATAATAACACAAAAGAATAATACTGGGTGCTATTTTGAATTTTAAATATATTTTAATGAAAATATATTGAAGGACTCATATTTAACTCAGTCTATGTATCCCTTACTGCCAACCTGAATAATGATAATGCAAATAAATTTGGAAAAGATGCATTTCGTATTTCTGTATCTTCCCTTATGCCGTTCTTTCTTCCTAGGGTGCTCTTCTGATTTTCCTCTAGTTGGAATAACTTCCCATTTTTCCAAACACAGCAGAAAATATCATTTCCTCTGTGAAACATTCCCCAATTGTGCCTAAGAAGTCCCCACATATTGAACACATACCATTACATGACTTTTTATATTTTATTTTTAATTATTTTGAAAACCAAAATTGACATAAAACATTTTATTAGTTGCAGGTGTACATATGACTATTATTGGTGTAAATGTCTATCTCTCCATCTTAGAAAGTGAGCACTTTTAGCAAAAAGACCATGGCTTAAAAAAAAAAAAAAAAGGCCATGGCTTGATCACTGGCTCCGTCAAACACAAATATCATTAAATTCTCTGCAGAAGGAAATAATAAATGGGCAACTGGATGTACACAGCAAATAGGGTTATAGCTACAGGGACATTGTACCTGCATCATTGCCCAAACCAATACATCAGTATGTAAATAACCTGCATGTTTCAAGGATAAAAGTCATAAGGGAACTTTTGTTGTGAGGGAATGAAAGGCATACCAGGAATGAAAGCTCAGTTTTTTATTTCTTTGGGGAAACAAACATTTTATTAAAATAAACAATCACATAAAAAAAAATCCTCCCTCTACCAACTTTAAACCTATATTCCCATATTTAGTCAAAAACAATAGGAAATGAATAACAGAAATTAATTTACAACTCAAAACCAAAATAATTGCAGTTGAAAGCAATGTCTCTGAGTATATTCCCTGAATTCAGAAAAAAAGAGCACAATAAAAACTGAGAGCACACTTCTATTTTAATTTTTTAAAGAAATATAGTATATTATATTAAACTATAAAAGATATCCTCAGGAACCACAGAAGCCTGTTATTGTTACAGTAAACATTGTTTTCTATGTTGACACTTGTTATAACTTACGGAATAGATATTATTTGGGACTGAGGTTTTTCAGATGTGATCTTAGGTAAACATTATATATTATATGGATGAAATTTGGAACTCTCCTTTTGACATTTGCACAGACGTTTTCACTTGTCAGCTTTAATTATTTACAGCAAATTTGTACTTAAGTAGTTTTTAAGAAGTTGAATTTCAGATGTTAAAGTTACCAGAATATCTGGAATAGACTTATTGAAAAACTTGAAAAAAGTTATGGTAACAGGGCTTAAGTATGGAAAAGGAAATGAAATTCAGCCATCAGAAGATAGCTACCTATGAGGAGAGATATTCTGTGTCTATGAAGATTCATTCACACCTGAAAAGAGTTAAACTATAGTTTTCTTCAATGCGATAGAGTATTTTCATAATATTCTTTTGGTTGATGAGTACTTACATAGACAAATCATGTAATAACACACATAGCCCAGACAAATTATATAGTACTATAGATAGTATCCAGATGCAACAGGTCACCTATCAGGTGGATATTACTAAACCAATATATATAGAGAGAGGGTGTACAGACATATATGAAATATATATTACATATCTAGTACAGATAAAAAATAAAAGCTAATATTTGGTAAACTATTATTCCATGTTTCTCAGTCTTATAAATTTGCTCCTATATTCTGTTATTTAATCCTCATGGTGATCTTATGAGGAACTATTATTATTCTTTTCAACATGTGAATAAATGCAGGCTCAAGAAGGCTAATTAAACTGTCCAGATTCACACAGCTAGTAATAGGTGGACCTGAAATTTGAACCCGATTAATCTGTTTCTAGAACATGTTTCCTTAAGAGTCTACATAATGCTGTTTAGAGAAAAAGATAATCTATAAATCTAGAGACCTGAGCCTGTTTCAACTGTATCACTATCATAATAGGCTATGACAACACACATAATCTTATATGGTCTCAGTTTATCAGTAAAATAAGGGCCTTCAGCTACATGATCCTGTTACAGCATTAAAATCTTTAATTAAGTTATATTTTGTTCTAAAATCGGAAGGAGATAAGGATTCTTCTTATCTTTATAATGTAGCTATGAAGATAAAATTTATGTTCAAAGAACTATTAGTAAGCACAATATTTCTTTCATGCTTTCTTCCATCTTGGTAAAATTATTATTCCCTCTTTTGTGCCTCCATAGCAAAGTAGTTTTATCATGATACTTTTTTTTAATTTGTTTTACATCCATCTCTATTGTGTCCACGGAGAGATCTTAAAAGGCAAAAATCATATCTGTTACCTCCGTGTTCCCAGTTCTAAGAAGTATCTGGTACATAATATGGCCTTTGAAAATTATTGTTTCAAAATATGATTCTCAATTGACTTAAGAATGGCTCTAGGGATTCTTAGAGTTGTTAACACCAGCTGAGTTAATCAAGGTAGGTTCTCTGATTATGAGGCCTGAGAATCTACATCATTAGTCGTTTGTTCACAATATATGTTCACAATATATGAATTGTTCAGATACACATGCTGTAAATAAAAGTAATTCTGTAGACCAGAAAGAACTAAAGCACAGTTTCCCAAAGTGTGTTCCCTGTGAACTGCCCTAGGAAAATAAATGCTATCACTTAAGACTATGTGATAAGAAAGGGATACCATACCTCCCTCTGAGAGAAGCACCACGTTGTATTAAAGCATCCTAAAAGTTCTCACAATAAAAAGAAATGATGCTTACTTTGTTAAAGTATTTCTCAAACATGTTCAATATTGAATTCTATCTTGAAAAATGTGATCAAGGAAGAATTTGTGGAGAACGGAGGGGTAACGTGAATTATGTCTATATGAAAAAGTCTGTGTAAGTGAAGAGGAATGATCTCTTCCAGTGATTTCATGAAAGCACAGAAATGAAAATTTAGGACTGTAAATACTCCAACTAGAGCTGAACTGACACACATTTCAGTGGTGAAGAGTGATTGAGAGAAGTATGTTGTGCTTTTTTTAAAGAGAGCTGAAATGGCAGTGACAGGATTTTGGGCTGGGAACTCTTTCACAAACTTTCTGAGAATGATGTAACAGATGTCAAACTCCATGAAGTATGGAGTCCTGTTCTTGGTATCTTGGTTCAAGATGGTAATAAGACTAGCCAAAAAGAGAGGAAAAAAAAAAAAGAAAAGGTCCAAGTTACAGATAAAAATTTTAAACTGTTAATAACGGAGGTCAGACCATTTGTAATTCATAATTTACTTAATGACTCCCTAAAACATTATTATTCACATCTAATAATTTGTAATACTTTATTGATAGCATTTTATGGAGAAAACTTTATTATTTATTTATTTATTTATTTATTTATTTATTTATTATTTAATATTTTACCTTTAGGATGTTTAAATTACAAGTGCAAGCACATATAAGGTAAATAGCTAAATAGAAATATGAATACTGCCTCTAATTAAGCCAAATTGAACATGTTCTTTGTAATGGTAGAGAATGTTACTGAAATACTGCTTTAATTTTTTCGTTGTTTGCATTCAGTTCTCAAAAACAGCATGGCTGTATGGAAGCCCAAATATATTTGGTCATATCTAACATGTGTGAGAGAAACTGGTGTATATATATATTATCTATTAGGGGAAAAAATTGCTGTTAGTGTTCCAAGATTCAGAGTCAGTTAGGCAAGAAAGAATGTTCTGATTTCAATGAGATAAACTATCTTTGCATTTTTACTTCTTTCTGATTCAGTTTCTTCCTTTTTATCTATATTTTATCTAGCCATTATCTCTAGTATAGACAGCAAGGTACACCTCCATAAATTTGCTAGAAAAGAATGGATTGTGTGTTTTTCTAGCTGTATTTTGCTGACATATGTTTGCTTTCAAAATAATAATATAATAATCCAAGATTTAAATAATAAAATAATTCAAGATTTAAAGAAACAGTATATTTAATCAATTTCTAGAAGGCTTGGTTTCTATTATTATCTTGTGATTTGAGATTTTCAAATTTGTTCAGAACTAACATAGATATACATAAGCACTAGATAGCAATCCCAATATTGCTCTATTCAAACTTGACTGTGGTTATTCCCAGACTCAAATTTGCTTTTAAATTCTCATTCAGAGCTCTCTTTGAATCTCTGCCCACAAATGTCTACGTTTTGTTTATATATACCAGATATATATTTCTCATTTTTAAATACGATGCTTAATTATGATTTTTAATGATATTTTTCCAAGTAAAGAACTTTTAAAATTATCTTTATAATCCACCATCTCCTGCCTTTTTGTTATCATTTTTGGGGATCCAATTATCAGTATCAGAATGTATAAGGAAAATTTTTCTTTAAGGAACATTTTGATTTTAAACTAAGTATACCAGTTATAGACCATACAGAATAATCTTCACACCATATTATTTTAATTACACATCTTCCAATTTTGAAGAATTAATTGCCAATGATTCTATACTTACTCAAAAGAAAACAATGGATCTGGGGAAAATAATTAGCTTAATAAGTTTTGGTTTTAGTGTTAGAATGTGAAAAAGATATTAAGTATCCTCTAACTCAAATCTTGAGTTATGTAGAGAAGGAAACATATTCAACAAGATAAAGTGACTTTTTCTACTTGAGAAAAAAAAATTAATGGTTTAATTAAATAGAAATTTCTCAGTAATTTGTCACTTACACATTATTTACATTTTACTGAGGTACAATATTTATATTTAACTCAGTCTTAGTTCAATATAATTTTCTTCCCTTTATTATTTTTTAACTGCTGTCTGAAATGCCTTACTCTGGAACTTCCAATAACATAATTGAAATCAGCACTATCTAATAGAACTTTCTGAGGTCATGGAAGTGGTCTATATCCATGCTGGTGAATATGGTAGCCACCTGACCTATGTTGTTTTTCTTTTTTAAAAAATATTTTATTTATTTGTTTATTCATGAGACACACAGAGAAAGAGACGTAGAGGGAGAAGCAAGCTCCATGCAGGTAGCCTGATGTGGGCTCCATCTCAGGACCCAGGGATCACGCCCTGAGCTGAAGGCAGATGCGCAACCACTGAGCCACCCAGGCGTCCTGGGAGACATATGGTTATTGAGTACTTGGAATGTGGCTAGTGTGACTGAGGAACAATCCAGTTCATTTAATTTTATGATTCTAATCTATTTAAATGTTGAGAATCACGAGGCTACCACATTGAATAATGCAGATTCAGGCAAATATAATGTACTCTCCCATGAATCATTTTGAACTTTCCATTGATAATGAACTAAAAAGAAGAAAAAAACTACATCTGGATAGTATTATTCCTCCAACATTACAGATGCAGCTTGAAGGCTAACCTCTGTTATTTTTACACATCTGTGATTTGTTAACACTTGAGAAATATCATATGATATATAATATATATAGGCTTATGTGCTAAAGGAAAGATATTTAAAGTTATATGGATATTTCAATGGTACTCTATGTTTAATGAAAATCATAAGAAAAGCTTGCATTAAAATATACTTCTTAGAAGTTACAATTCAAAGAGATACCACGACTTAATTTGGGAATAGCTGAGTTAATAAGTGAAATATTGTGTGATGTTTTACTCTCTGAGTGTCTGTAAACAAAATGGCTATTGATTTTCTTTCCTAGGTATTTGTATTGGATTGACTGCTGTGAGTACCCTCACATTGGCCGTGTTGGAATGGATGGAACCAATCAGAGTGTTGTCATAGAAACCAAGATTTCTAGACCTATGGCATTAACAATAGATTATGTCAACCATAGACTCTACTGGGCTGATGAAAATCACATTGAATTTAGCAACATGGATGGATCTCATAGACACAAAGGTTGGTCCAGTAGCACAAATGACTCAGTACTTTAACAGTACATAAATTATTTGTGTAGAAAATAAGTACACACTTCAAAAAAAAAGAAAATATATACACAATTGTATGTATTCATTATAATTTATCTTAAATACATTTTACAATTCAAGATTATACTACTATACTCCTTTATAACAATATTGATAAATAAGTAATTAGGTGTATTTATTCAGAACTGTTGTGATCGTGTATAAAAATCATTTTGACAATATTTTCTCTAATTGTATGTTTCTGAATACTTTTTATAGTAAATGAACAATGTTCTTTTTTTTTAATATACACATACATCGTAACTGAATTGAAACAGGTTATTTGCTTATACACATAAGGTTATTATCCTTCTGGTAGGGCTTGGTGTTTTAAAAATACTAAGTACAATTCTTTAAAGACAATAAGGTAATCATATTTAAAAGTTATCGATTATACTGTACATATGATTAAATTTATTGTTATCTAATCAACAGTGGACACAAAACTTAACATGGAAAACAACTTTCAAATTACAGTAATGTTCAGGAAATCATTTGAATATCAACAAATGTAAAATTCTACAGATACATTTTTTTTCTATTTTTCATTACTGAGTAGATTATAAAACTGTAAATATAAAAGAAGAGAATGAAGCAATTGGATATGAGGAAAGTGACACTAGGATTAGGGATGAGGGGGAAGGAAGTCTTTGAGGAGATGGGATGAGGGATTTCGAAAGAGCATTGGAGAAGGACATGCGGAAGGAGAAAGGGTGAATACAGAGATGACAGGATGCAACAGAAACCACAAATGATTCCCCTGTACACTCAAAATATTTTAGATGTGTAAAGATGAGATTTTTCCCAGAATGAAGATAAATGTTTTTTTTTTAATTGATCTTTATTGACCTAATGTCACCTTTGTTATTAGGTGTTTTTATCTTCAAACAGTAAGAGCACAATTTTCACGGAGAGGTCCCAGAGGAAGCCCACATAATAGCCTGGTTCAACTTCTCAAGCTGCTTTCTTCTCTGACAGCAAGCTTAGAACAAAACCCCGGGGAAGAGGGCAAGGGGGTAGATGGTAGGAGAGGATTATTGATAATCTCATTGTCAGGCGAGGCCATGTAAAAGTGTGCCAGTGTGGAGTCTTGAAAAGCATGAAGCCACTGAATAAATAAATAAGTAAATAAACAAGAGATAAAAGTCACTGAAGTCACACCACTTAATGATTTTGCCAATGTCCCTCTCGGTAATATTTAAACAAATATATCATTCTAACTAAAAATGCTGGCGAAAGCTTTTAGAGGTGCTTTTTTAGGGGCAAGAACATTGAGATATCACAAGTGCAGTTGGATGAGTCACTTATTTAGGTGTTGGCAATCCAATTATAGAGATAAAGAAACTCATCAGGATGCAATTTGAGTGAAGAATTATTTAAAGATGACTTTAGGATTTTAATTACAGCAAAAGTAATGTTGACAAATCAAAACCACACTTAGCATTCAGCAGTTATATCTTCTCTGAAGAATCAATAATGAAATGTTCTGCAACATTCTTAGATGATATAATTGAAAGTTTTATTGTGGCAATCAGTATTTTCCCCATGTAACTACGAACCATCTATTTTCAGCATCTCTATAAAGTGCTAGGTGGTTGTGAATGCCTTACTTTCTGCTAAAAATTTCCACTGTACAATAAAATTTAAACCATTTTTTGTTAGATAAATGAATGTTAAAAATTTATTACAACATCAAATATTTGCCTAATTTCACTCAAGACTTTCAGTTTGAACACAAATTGCAGTTAAAAATGTTGTCTATTAGAAATTACTGTCTCCTTCCCCTATTCGTTAGTTAGAAATTATATCAGATATGTGGGTGACTAATGCTTTGAAAACTTTGACAAAATTAAATGCATATAAGTGAAGTGTCTTGCAATCATGTTACTGGTGGTAACTTTGGGTAGAGCCACATATGTAATGGAGAAATAGCACTAAATTTATGAGAGTAAAATGCTTGCCTGAGAGTAAAATGCTTGCCTGAGAGATCAAATTTTAAAATTTGATTTTGAAAATACTTGGAGGCTCAAGGGGGTAGCAAAAGAAACGGAAAGAGCTGCTGCAATCAGAAGTATTTTTTCCCTTGAAGACTTTCTCAGAAAGACTAATGAAAAATTCATTAAGTGTCTTATCAGGCATCTGCCAATATCTGAATGGAAGCCAACAATTACCTAGTAGTCACTAATGAGCTACTAATTGTAGGTGGCCAAAATTATGCCAACTCCACAGCCAATGAGAAAAGAGCCATTCATTTCCCATGTATGTGAAGAGGAGTTGTGTTTTTTACCCCTAACACTTTCCCCCTAAAGACATAAAGAGCGCTGTGGTCTCTTTATGTATGTGGAGGTGGAAATTGAGACTTTGACGTTAATAATAACTTTTGTGTTTGTTTGGTCACTGATCTCTTTTTCTGTTAACCAGACTCGTGTTATTGTTCTCATTTATTCTGCTTGTTAAGAGTAGAAACAAAATTTATCAAAAAAGTGCGGTAGGCCATTCATGACCAAATAATTTGAGAGCATGAAAGACATATGAGAAATTTCAAAATTATGGCTCTTTTTGAAAAGCAAATTATAATAGCAGAGAAAAATAAACCCTGACAGATTTTTTTTTCTACAAGCATATTGCAATTTAACCATGCAATAATTTCATAATGAAGCATTAATTTTCTATTACTTATCCAACCTAAGAACTTCTAAAATTCAGAATTCTGTGCCCTAAACAATAGATCAGATTACCTCCAGGGTACATGTGACTTACAGTTTGCTTAAGAAGTTCCATCTATCTTTCTCTGCTACCTCCCCTACCCCAACCCACTTTCCTACCTGGTCTAAATACCACATTGCAAAATTAAATAAACAACAACAACAACAAAAAAAAAACAGTCATTTTGCCAGCTTAGGAGCATCTAGATGCAATCTTAGCCATGTGAACCTCTTCCTAATGCCTGTTTATATTATTCTTCTGGTTTTTACTAGAACTAATATATAATAATGTAGTTTAATATAACGATGCTGTAGAATATTATACATGCTACTGGATGACTGAGTCAAACAGTTTATTTTAAATCAAATTTCCATTAGTTCATTTTTTTTTAAGTTTCTCTGATTTCTTCCCTTTAGATCTGCCCATACATTCATTCATGTATTCATTCAACAAACACTGATGTCTCTCTCATGCATTGTGCTAGGCCCTCAAGTTACAAAGATGAATATGTTTGTGTTTTTAAAGGACTTGTAGGTAATGGGGAAAACAACTGATATGTAAGCAAACACATAAATTAGATTGGGATTAGAGGAATATAAAAAATATTCTGAAATACAGGGAGGAGTAGAAAAGCCATTGCTGAAGTAAGGGAATCTGAGAAATCTGAGAGATTTAATACAAGTTCTCCATATGGAGAAATGTATAAAGGATTCTTCACACAGAGGGAACAGCATGTGCAAAGATGTAATAGAGTCTTGAAATAGCATGGGGTTTATACAACTTGGCTCTGACTGGAAGTTGTATGAGAGAGAGATAATGTCACTAGATAAATAAGGGCAAATATGGGCCAGATTGTGACAGGTCTTGTGTGCTAAGTAATTTGGAATTTATCCTTTAGGTCATAGGGAGCCATTGATGGTATTTAGTTGATAGAGTGCTATCATTAGACTTTACAGCAGCATGGAAAATGAAAGACCCTAGAAGGGTAACCAATTTAGAGGCTGTTAAAATATTTTAAGAGAAAATACTGAGAGTGATTATAGCTGTGGGAATAGGGATAAAGTATCACACTCAGAAGTTATTTGGTAAGAAAAACAGAAAAGAAAAGAAAATAGGAGAGGGGCATCTGTAAGCTTAAACTAGCAGAAATAGTGGTGGTCCACTTGCAATATTTTATGTCACCATCCATTTAGCTAGGGGAAAATAATATCATTTTGATGACTTACTAGTTTCATGTATATTTGTACATTTTAAAAGTACCAAACTAAGCATAACTTAGAGACTCTTTTTGAAAAGCTCTGTTTTGATGAGAGGTACATTAATTTTAACAAAAGGGTCAACATAAGAGGAATTCTAAGGCTGTGATTCAACAATCTCCATTGTATCTTTCCCTAAAAAGCATTTCAGAACTCTTGATAATTTATCTAGAAGAAAGATTGCAAGTGACTGCAATGTAGGGTAGGAAGTACTGCTGACTAGCTTTTTCACCACAAAAGGTGTAGGTAATTTCCCTAGATTTCAGTTGTCTCATCTATGGAAATAAGGATGTTGGGGCAGAGGGGGAAATGGCATCAAAGGAGAATTCCAGAACTAAAATTCTAAGCCTCTCGTTCAGTGGATCACACAACCTTTACAGAATGTTTGCCAGATCATGCAGTTTTAACCTCAGGTTGGTCTTCAATTTAAGCCTGAGAGAGGCTAGAGGTCTGTGATGCACAAATGATTCCTACTTAGTCTTTGTGAAAATTTCAAATTACAGTCCAATCCTCAGTTCTCTCTGAATATTATTGCAAAAGTTATTAGCATCTTTTAAAGTAGAACAGTTGTAAACTGATTAAATCAGCAAAAGGAGAGAAAACCTATATTCTTGGTCATTACATAATATTAGATTTGTGTGTGTGTGTGTGTGTGTTTGTGTGTGTGTGTGTGTATTATTTTTTGGCATTCAGTGGAAATTTTCTTAGTCTGCTGCTGGGGTTCCAAGAACTGGAACTCTCCTCTTACAAGGTCATACTTCTCTCTGAAGTTTACTGTGTTCAAGGAACTGTGCTTGATGCAACACATGCTGTTTTAGTCATTCCATCAACAAACACTGGGTAAAGCACCATGAGAGCCATTTTGCAGCAAGCAAATAGGGCTATGGAGATTAAAAAATTTGTGAAAAGTCAAACAATTAGTAATCAGGAGAATCAGAATTTGAACTCAGGCCTAACCGGTTGCAAAGCCTGCTTTCCTTCCATTTCCACACAGCTGAATTTCTGAGCAGATAATTGACTGAACGAACCTGCCTGTTGTCTCTTGTAAAGGCAACAATTAACAGCACAAATAAATACTTATACAAATAAAGGTATATCCATACTTGAATTTCTTCAGATTGATTTAAATACTGGATGTAGCTAAATTGCAAAATATATGAGAAACAAGGAAATAAAAAATTGAGTCACCAGAACACAATTACTGTAAAAGAAAGCATGTATCTTATTAAATTCACGTTCTCTGGTATTACTGAAATTTTTAAAAAGGTAAATTTCAAAAATCTCATTTTATTAGTTGATTCATCAATCAGGCAGCTTCTTGTCTAGCAAGTGAGGGGAGCTCTAAAGAGCTACAGAAGGAAAGATTTTTAAAGGTAGAGGGGGAGTGGATAAAAGGAAATTATTAGCACAGAATCCATTGTTTTAGGCAAGGTTGCCCTCCTAAGAGGGATGGAAGGGATCTATCCGTTGATTTCCTGGTGCTGACCAGGAAATTCCTATGTTGATTGGTTAAAAGTGACATTTCAAGGGGATTGAAACTGTAGTTAGATTCAGCATTAAGTCTGGCTTACTGACTTGGGGGCTTAACCATAGTGATCCATTTTGGGGCCTGTTGTTTTCTTTTGAACAGTCTATTTGGGATTGTAAAGGGGAAGTAATGTTGCTTAAAAACGTACACCCTGCTTTAGTGGGATAGTTCAAGGTTAGGGTCTGTTATTTCCAAACTAGCTCTATCTCCAGCCTATAGGAAAACCTCCAGATCTTATTTGGAAATCCATGCCACAGAACCTCTGAAATTTGACCAAAGTAAAGATCTTTTGTCATCAATTTCATGCATTCTAAAGAGTGCAATCTTCTTAGAATGGAGTATTTATAAAATAGTTTATACAATATAGTATTTATAAAATAGTCTATACAATATTTCCTGAGAAAGAATTTCAGTGATAATTTTGCATATGTACTCTAACTCAGAGGCTTTGTTTTCCATTTAATGAAAAGAAAATTAAATTCCTGAAAATTTTAGTCTTTAGAACAAAATTTCATTGTTACTGCTTGTATTAAACTACATTACTTCAGATTTTATTTTCTTCATATTCTGTTAGATGTGCCATTGAGGTTGAGATATCTTAGAGAGGTAGCTATTTTCTTGACAAAAAGGCTGAGAATAGTTTGTGATCAGTATGAACAATAGGGTGAGCTAAGAAAAAGAAATGTTTGACCTTGAGTTTTACAATTTATTTGTTCTAAAAATAAATGAATAAAACCTATTTGTTCTAGTAATTTTTTTCATAATACTCTTCTTTGTATCCTTGAATGATTTAACCTTGTGTTAAGTCAGTTGGTCATGTACATATTTTATCCAGAATGCTGGAAAAATATATACTCATAACTGCTAATTTCTCTGAAGAATAATCATTGGGTATGATTCCAAACTACAGTTTATTGCTGAACCGTCTTTTAGTTTGTGGACAAATTGTTTAAAATTTCATGCAATTATGTTGACTGTGGCTCTTCATTTGTTTCTATACTCCTAGACCTGAAGGTCCTCACACTGAAATATCAATACTGTAGTCTGTCCGAGCATTTGTTTATTGCTTTGGGAATCGAGTTTGTGTTGTGAGGGGGACGTTATCTGTTTGGATTTAAAAAATCCAAATCATAACCCATGCAGTGATCATCTAATTAATGTTGGAAATGGAATCCAGATCTCAGCGTGCTACTGGTGAAATAGCATAAAAATATATACAGAGGGTTTTGTTTTGAAGGGGAAACACACAGAAAAAAGATAAAGGGAGCATGGTGTGCTCACATATTTTGAAACTCAGTAGCTCTTGCATTTGGATCTTTAGAATATTTAAATATACACTGAAACTCACCAAAAAAGGGAGGGAATCCAATAAACACCACCCTCTGATTTTACAATATTCTAGAGTGTTTCTTTCTTGGTAGGATATTTCATTTTAGTACTTTCAAAAAAAAATCCCTATCATTTACAGTCCATTACAAACAGTAGACTTCATAGGCTATTTTATGCCAACGGTGTTGATGTGCTGCTGTTTACAATACAATAAAAGTTAATGGAAGGGAGCAGAATACAATTCAGTTACTATAGAAATGTTCCTGAAACAGTAAAATAAATTGAAATTAACTGCCATTTCTAAAAAGTCTTAGAATTTCAGTGTCAATCATATCTTTCAGTTTTGTTCCTTGAATAGGACATGTTACATTAAATTGTGTATATGTTTAAATAGATTATTATTTTGCAAATGCCACATATGTTCCATATATTTTTTTAAGTGGAAAATTTTGAGTATTACCCTAGCATGAGTTTTCAGCTGCATTCAACAATCTGATCCATCTTAAATAGGAGGCAGTGGGGTATTAGGGATCAGTAGATCTGGCTTTGGTCCAGATTACGCTCTAATTTAAGCAAGTTGTTTTGCCACAGTGTGGTTCCATGTTTATACCCAGAGAAGCTTCTATCTAATCAGTGTTTTTCTAACATTTCTTAAAAGAATTTAGCTGATGTTGGAACTGGGACAGAAGCTGAGGTTGGAACTGGGACAATTCCCTCACCTATCCCTACTTGTTCCTAGGACTACGTAGAACACATTTTAAAATGCTTGAAATATGTTACACTCTTCTCTGTTTTTATTCTAGAACAATTTTTTTTATAATTTTAGGAATGTGAGAAGACCAGAGAGATACTAAATTCACATAAATGGCGCAAATGATATCTGTCCCAAAGGCAAAGTACTCTTTTTTTAAGGCTTCAGCTTTCATTAGGAGTCTTAAACAAACATATTCCTAATGTATATGTGTGTGGAGTATCATACCTCCTAAATTTAGTATTGATAATTGATAATCGGCTCCAAAAACACATTGCCAAATGCCTATGAAGGTTTGTATCACCAGAAGAAAATCTCAGAACCTTTCAAAGCAACAGGACTATATGTTTACCAGGTACACAAAGCAATGTTGATTTGTTTAGAGGCTAGAGAGCAATGTCCTGGTCAAGAGATGATATTTATAAGCATAGTCTAGTTTTCAAAATAAATGTACTACAATTTGCATCATCTGGTTTATAAACTCTCACATTTATTCATAGGAATACTTTTTCCGATGTGAAATATTGAAATGGTCATATTTGACCTCTATTATGAATAACTTTAAAAATATTTAGGTGGGACACAGAAAGTGGTTGAATTATATTAAACCACATATTCTTTTTTTTTAAGATTTTATTTATTTATTCATGAGAAACACACACAGAGAGAGAGAGAGAGAGAGGCAGAGACACAGGCAGAGGGAGAAGAAGGCTCCATGCAGGGATCCTGATGTGGGACTCGATCCCAGGACTCCAGGATCATGCTCTGGGCCAAAGGCAGGTGCCAACCAACTGAGCCACCCAGGGGTCCCTAAACCACATATTCTTCATCTATATAGAGAATACATATTATTTGAAGTGACAAGGTAGAAAATAAGAGGCAAAATACTAGAAAAAGATGAACAAAGGATGCTTTTAGCCTCTTACTAATGGCTTTAAAGAACTCTGAATGCAGCATTAATTTCTATATTTGCCATCATACATTATACTTGTTTCAAGAAGTTATACATTTGAGTGTCCCAGTATACACTAATACATTAAGGAGGGACATGTAACTCTTGTTTGGACATTTGTCAGTATTTAAAAGACAGTGTCATATATGACACTGACCCCCAAGTAGTAGCAGCTCAGGTCTGCTATACACTATGACATATGCTGAATAGAAGAAATTTATTTTTTTTATCCCCTTTAAGGTTTCACTGATGGGTGTATTTCTTGAAAGATTATGTTTTTATTAGAAAAAAATAAATTTTGAAATTCTATCATAATATTTGGAAAAGTTGGATATCCTTTGTGTTCTTGCCGATTCTCAATGCCTTATTCATTTTGAACAATGGACTTTGGATCCATTTTGTTTATAATACTATTACCATTAAGCAACTCTGCATTGAAGAGTAGGCAAGAAAAATGTTCACAGAGGCAAATATTAAATGCAATATTTCATATCTTATTATAGATGGTTCTGAAGGAATACTTACAAAAAAGGATTCTGCAATCAATAACACTGAAGGGAATGCATAATTACTGACATAGAACAAACTTCCTTGGCCCAAAGGTTACATCAAGGACTTTCTTTTTGATTGGATCTTTGTACCTACAGCCAATGGCTCAGCAGTCATTGTCTGGAAATTAGTATACTGAGGCCCTTTTCCCACTTACTATTCTCACTTTTCATAAACTAAAAACCATGATCCACCCACTAACTGACCCTGTCTTGGATCTCCCACTTTCTTTGGTATGTTAAACCATTTTCTTCCATCATCTAATTTTATCGTGGGTTTACCAGACTATATTCTTTCTGCATCCTTACTTTAACCTCACCTCATTTTTTCAATTCTAATTGTTTTTCTTTGTTTCATTTCTTCCCTTTTTGGGTTTTCATGCCCTGATCCCTAATTTATGCCCTAGCTTCTCTACAGACCTTGTTGTATATTATTTTTCTAGAAGGATGTCAGGGAAAATTGTTAGTATCAGAGTCTCTCGAAATAGAGGATTAATGAACATCCTGATCCTCTCTTCTGAAGACAGATGGTTTTTTCTTCAAGCTTGAAAGTTTGCACCAAACTGCCTATGAATGGGTGTCATTGATGATTTTTGATTAGGGGAGAGATATGTGAGATTAAAAAAATATTGGAAATATTGACTGGGCAAAGTTCTAGGTTATCCTACCTTTACCACTTTGCCAATGTCCTACATGTTAGAATGTGGACTTCTGTGGACTGCATCACCCAGGCTCTGTCATCTTCGCTTCAGGTTGAATTGAATCCATGGGATTGCCAGATTGGTGAATGGAGGAAGATGTTGGAATATTTATTTATTTCCCATCCCTCAGGCCCGACCACAGTGGTTTGGCAGTGGCTGAGCTCTTGCACTGAATGATCACTGTTCTTGTTGCATGGTTCTTTTCCCTAGGCTATAGCTTTCACCAGGTTGTAATAACAGACCTAGAAAATACAATCCATCATCATCGGTCCATTGGCCATGCCCACACCATTGTAAATAATTCATTTATTAAATTTTTTTCAATTATAATTTAAAAATGTGTTATTTGTTCACTTCAGGAAACCTGACTGACACAAAAGAGATTAGAAGAGATTAAAAACAATGAAAAGGTTGGAAAAAATTTGCAGTATTTCAAGTGTAAGGGAGTTTGAGCCTTTACTTGGTATAACGGCACCAAGAATAAGCAATGGGAGTCTTCAAATACATTAAAAAAGAAAAAGATGGGATCCCTGGGTGGCGCAGCGGTTTGGCGCCTGCCTTTGGCCCAGGGCGCGATCCTGGAGACCCGGGATCGAATCCCACATCGGGCTCCCGGTGCATGGAGCCTGCTTCTCCCTCTGCCTGTGTCTCTGCCTCTCTCTCTCTCTCTGTGACTATCATAAATAAATAAAAATTAAAAAAAACAAAAAACAAATGTTTAAAAAAAAAAAAAAAAAAAAAAAAAAAAAAAGAAAAAGATGACAAAATTTAATGTTTTATTTGATATGCTGTGTACTTTAAATTTTTAGGAGATTAAATTTCCAAACTTAGTCAGTCATACAGTGACAACTATTTGGGTATTTTCCTCCAAACAATATATAAATTATTTATACTAAAAAAAAAAAATAAATAATGTTCAAGTTACTCTTTGTATTTATTCATAATAATAATCATTGAATTTGGTGGCTGTATTCTATGAACTTTGGAAAATATTGCTAAAGTTTTTATTGTAATTTTTAATAATAAATTTTATAATAATATTTATAATATTATAAATATAAATACATAATATAATATAAATAATATAATAATATTTATAATAATATAATACAGGAATTTCTGTATATGAAGTAATGTTTTAAAATAACATATAATTCTTAAAGTAAATTTTGGAGGAAATATAAGAAAAAGAGAGAGAGAGAGAGAGAGAGAGAGAGAACATCTCTAGTGAAATTTCTACTTTAACCCATTGGGCAAAGTCATGCTGAATCTGCCATTATCCCAATATTATATCCTTCCCATAGCATCAATTATGACATTTTAACTCTACAAAAGATGGATACTGCAATGTAATTGGTGCATTTTGTTAAGTATCTAAACTAAAAATTCTACAAAATTAGAATGATATTATCCAGGAATACACTTGTTTAGCATGATGAATGCTATCCAAAAAAAAAAAAAAAGAAAGAAAGAAAGAATAATCAAGAGTATTGTAATAGAATAACTCTCATTGTGAGGCAGTGGTTAAGGCAAAAGCATTCCAGATTGCTACCTATTCTATTTGTCATTATTACTAGGAACATTGATAGGATAGGATCCAGTATGACTAAAGGAAAACCTCCACAAAGAGTATTTCTTTGATGTATTTTTTGCAAAATACCAACTTCTTTATTCTGATAGATATAGTCTATAAGATAAAAATTAAGAGCCTAATACTTGAGTGAAACGCTGGCAACAGTATAATAAATAAAGCTGTTATCCAGAATAGACTTAACTGCAGAAAGCAGCTTTAAAATAGGCTTTAAATACATAATAAATACCTGTTAAACTGCAGCCCACACAATAGCTCTGTTTTTTCGGTCTCATTTTATATGACTATTGAATATCTATAAATGAAAAGTTCCTTAATTTTATTTTTCACATTTCTCTTTTACTTAAGCAAGTGCAGTCTTACATATGATAATCGGTCATATTATTTTTCTCTTAAAAAGGATAGCTATTGTTATTTTGAGAAAACATTGACTACTTTTTCCATAAACACAGTCACATCTCAGTGAATTTGTTAAATGTTTCCCTCATGCCATCACATCCCATGTTTATATTTATATGGACTTATTTATTGTTATAAACGTATGAATTATATATGAACACACAAATCTGTGTGTATAATATATTACAAATGTACATATATGTAATATATGAATGCATGTACACATATATACATACATATTTACAAAGTAAAAGTAAGTAAAAACATAGACAATCAAAAATAAGCAATTTTATTTTTCTCATTCTGAATCAGGAAAGTTTCTTATACCAGAATATATGATGATTTGGCTTAGAACATCTCATTTAGTCTCAGTGTGGGCTGAATTCTTCATCTGTTTATGGAAAAAGAAACATGATATTCATTTATTTATATTTATCATTTAGCAGTTAATATATGGCATTTTTTTTTCATAGAAGCTTAAGCAAATAGTCAACTTATTGGAGAGGTTTAAGTCCTCAAGAAGAAAATAAGGTGTACTGCCAAGTTGTAAGCTGAGCTCCTAGAAAGGCAACATAAAAACATCTTGTTTGTTTGTGTGTTTTTTTTTTTTTTTGCTTTCTTTTGTTTGCTTGATTTTCACTGACATTATTTGTTGTCAATCACCATCTCTTAGAGAATAGAAGGTTGGATTTACTATCCAACGTGTTAGATATGTAGGACTGGATTTCCCCTTGTTAACGTAAGTGGGTGTTTTAATTAACTTTGTTTTCTCTAGAACAAATACTCTGGAGGTTGCATTTGATGCTATTTAGGAAATAAATATGTTTGCCAAATGAGCAGCCCCGGAGTGGGCCTTTAAGGCTAAGAGTGACAGTCCTGTCCTTTAAGCCAATTTCAAGCAAGGGATTAAATCAAACAGATGGTCACTTTGGGCAAATGGACTAATTTCATCACCTTGTCCTTTTCTACATTTTCTGTACATTCAGCTGTGTGCCATGTTTCTTCTGAAATAAGAGTTCACCTTTTTTATCTCCATAAATTTATACCAATTATCTGATGACAGAGATTTTCTGGTGGGTAGTCACTACAAGCTTAGAGATAGCAAATGTGCGCAATACTTAAATTGCCCCATGTCTGAAAATATGAAGTAATTTCAATCAAGTAATTAAATGAACTGACTTTCAGGGTGCCTGGGTGACTCAGTTGGTTAAGCATCTGACTCTTGGTTTCAGCTCAGGTCATGATCTTTGGGTTCTGGGATGGAGCCCTAAGTCAGGCACTGTGCTCAGCATGGAGTCTGTTTGTCCTTTTCACACCCCTTCTGCCCCATGCACTTTCACATGGAACTTATGAAATTAGTCTTATTGCTTTATATACTTGTATTGCTTTGCTAAGGCTACCATTCAATGTACTACAAGCTGGGTGGCTTAAACAACAGTTTATTTTCTGGAAGCCGGAAGTCCAGACCAAGGTGGTGGCAGACTTGGATTCTCCTGAGGCCTCTCTCCTTGGCCGGTAGATGGGCTTCTTCTTGCTATGTCATCACAAGACCTTTCCCCTGTATGTGTACTCCCCTCGTGTTTCTGTTTCTCTCTTCTTATAAGGACACTGGTCATATTGAATTAGGACCCCACTTTTACCTATCTCCAAAAGCAGTCATCTTGGGGAGTAGGGCTTCAGCATATGAATTTGGAAAAGAAGGAAACAATTTAGTCTATTAACAATACTTAACCTATAAGGCTGGCTTCCTTGAAAGCAGCGCTAATAGGTAAAATGTAAAGAACTCAGCAGCCAGAGTCTGATTTAGATTAAAATACCAGTACTTCATTTACCAGTTTTTAATCCCCCTTTTAGTCAAGGTATTAAATTGTCCAAATCTTAGCTTTCTTGTCTATTAAGTGAGATGTACCTACTACTATCCAATAAAATGATGCATATTAAATAAAACAAGGTATATAAAGTAGATATACTACTACAGGGTTTCACAATCTCAGAACTATTAATATTTGGGTCTGATCATTCTTTGTTGTGGGGCCACGTACTGAAAACCACTGCCAACTCCCTGGTACTAGAATTCTTAACAAATGTCAGCTATAAGTTACTTACCGAATAATTAAAAGACTATGAAACATTAGAGTTGTTAAGAAAATTCTTACAATAGCTCCACTTTTTGTGTATAAACTAGTTGAATCTCTGGTGTACTGAGATTTTTTTAAATGATAATTATCTTTTTGAGTCCATATTTAATGATACAACTATTTTCTTTGCATCTAAGTAAATTTGAATGGAATCTTTCTCGAAGTTACAACTTTTTCTGCCAATTTTCATTTTAAGATTTCTAAACATACACATATGTTGAAAGATTGTTGTAATCACCCATCACCAGGATTCACCTGATTAACATTATACCACATTTTTAAAAATCTTTCTGGAATGAATTTATACAGCTAAAGAGGGGAGGTGGGAATAGTTAGTGTAAATAACTCAGATATGATTCATTCTGGTAAAGTGTCCTTTGCATCTTTCTATCCTGTTCCACTTATCATCCTAGCAGTAGGGTTCATGTCCATAGGAGTACACAGACAATTCAGTTTCAGTGCTTGCATCAAAAGTATACACATATGGATTTTTCTTGAGTTTTTGCTTCCTTTATAGGCATAGTATCTACTCTGAGATGGATTTCTAGTTAGATCCTACAGTGATAGTCATTAGCGGTTTAAAGTGTCACCTGTTTGGAGGAGTCTCATCTTATTGCTTTTATTTCTATTTTCTCTGTGTCATAGTGAATTCTCTGAGCACATTTGGCCCAGCTGAATAAAAACAACAAATGGTATTTGAACTTTTGATAGTTTTTCAGTTACTCCTGAATGAGGAATATGCCAAATATTAATTCTTGGTCATGAAAATCTAATTTATAAAAGGTATTTATTATTGGACTTATAGTACCTTTTTTTCAAATGAACAGTTTCTCAGAATTTCCAAAAGTAGATATGAAAATAAATATGGAGAAACATTGTAAAGCTCATGTAAATTTATAAATAAATTCTTTATTTATAGTTTTTGAAAAATTTTTGAAAGAAAACTCTATCACATTTTAAAATTACTTAACGTTAAATCACCAACCAACAAATTTATCATATCTCGTGTGCCTGATAGGACCCTGGAAGCTCTTGAATGAAAAATTCACACTTGTGATGCTTAATCTACTATTTACATTTAAATTTAGTCCTATAATGAAAGTATAATCATGAAATAATTTTAACCTGCAACTAAACAGTTTTTTGGCTGTTAAATCTGCCTAATGCATTGTTGTCTGTCACACTTATTTTCCTCCATCACTTTCCCAGCTCATCGTGCATGTAAAGATACTCATAAAATCTCAGTGACTAAAATAGTTTATAGTGGGCTTAGAGTCACTCTTTCTCCAGGTAGATAAACATTTCATCCTGGATATATAATTTAATCAATTTGGAGGTGGGAGAAAGCAGTACAATGACCTATAGATTTAAGGATTTAAGTTGGGAACAACTGGATGGATATTTTTTTTTTTTTTCTAAAATATTGGATGGTATTTGTTTCTGGTGAAGCAGACATTACTCGTGAGCAGGATTGCATTCTTCCTAGTGGTCAAATCAGGTTAACTCTGAGCAAAGTAAACTCCTGCGCCAGATCCTGCATTCTCTTATCTGGTAATAAAGAACCTTGCTGGCCTGACAGGTTGTCACAGCAATTATTCACATGAAGTTCTGTAGCAGTTGTATCTGTCAGCCCATGTAGTATTGAATATTTTAACTGGCAGTCTTCCAAGACTGAACATTAATCTTACCATCTCCTATTACAGTCCCTAATCAAGATATTCCAGGGGTGATTGCACTAACATTGTTTGAAGACTACATCTACTGGACTGATGGGAAAACCAAGTCACTCAGCCGTGCCCATAAAACCTCGGGAGCAGACAGACTGTCACTGATTAACTCATGGCATGCCATCACAGATATCCAGGTGTATCATTCTTATAGACAACCTGATGGTAATTATTCTTTCCATGATTTCCATAAATGCATCAACATCTTTAGTAACATTCCATTTTTGTTTCTTCCATGGTTAAGTGTAAATTTAGCTTTAAGAAAGAGTACCAGAAAAAAAAAAAAAGAAAGAGTACCAGATTTCATTATTTAGCACAACTGTATAGGGTGAAATCAGTTGATTTCAAGTATGTCTATTAAGGAATATGAATATGTCTATTAAGGAATATGAAGCTCAATGATAGTACAGAGAATTATTAATTTGTTGAGGTATTATGTTGAAGTAACAATAATATCTGTAGTTGGAGAAGTAGAGAATGCATTCTTGAAATGACTTATTTACATAATAGTTATAGGATCCTTACTTTCTGGAATGCTGGGTGGAAGGAATTATGTTTATGTATCTCTGGGGCTCTACAAATGATAAATATATCCAGTTTGTTTAAGCATATGTCTAGTAGGAATTCTATCAGACCTTATGGAATAAAGTTTTGATTATTTTGCTTAAAACACTATTTTTCTTAGAAAACAAAGTCACTACACTATTAGTTGTAGATCATTGTTTCATTGTTTTATTTTACATTTATATTTCTAAACATATGTATGTCTTCATCCAAAATGCTTCTAGTCTACATTTTTCTGATGGACAATTTTTTTTTCTACTAAAAAGCTTGTCTTGTGGAAATGCATCCTTAAAATTATTTAATGGTAAAATGAATGCCATTGGGCAACAGTTAGAATTTATAACCAAGTACAATTAATTATATGTATGATCTTGATGGCTTCTTGATTACAAAGTTCTACAAGTTATGAAGTTTAAATGGCCTGTCTCTAATCCCATATTACATTTAGGCCTTGATTTCTCTGTTTCTTTCTCATCTGTAGTTTCCAAACATCTCTGTATGATAAATAACGGAGGTTGTAGTCATCTGTGCCTTTTAGCCCCTGGAAAGACTCATACCTGTGCATGTCCCACCAACTTCTATCTTGCAGCTGACAATAGGACTTGCTTATCCAACTGCACAGCCAGTCAGGTGAGTAGAGGTCTAGATACCATGTTCTAAGATACATCATCAAGTTATTATAAAGGCTTTGCTTGAATTTTATTGACTTAAACCATTTTTGAAGCATCATTTTTTTGTTGTTGTTTAGCATAGCATGATGACCATTCCATACATTATATAGAGGATCACATAGTAAAGGAAAAGTAGTTGATCTATATTCTGAGAATGAGAACTTCGGAGATAGGAGATACAGATAGAAGCCAAAAGAGAAACAAAAACAATGCTTAAAACCACTTTTTACAAAGCCCCACACAGAATAATGGTTCAAATCACAAATGGATATAGCACAATCATCTGAAGAGATCTGACATATTTCAAGAAGGCACAGTGATTGTGGCATAGGGCAAAGACTAAGATATATACAGTTTAAATAAATAAACAAATCTTCCTAGATAATCTGCTTTGCCACCATCTCTGCTCCTCTCCCATTCCTCAGAGCAAGTGATAGAGAAAAGATGAATTGGATAAAAAGTAATTTTCTAGAGTTTTTTAATTGAAAAATTATATTATCTAAATACTTCCCTTCCAAAAGTTTTTTTTTTTTTTTCCAACATGTAATTGTTTCTACTAAAGATATTAAGATGTATACCCAATGGTAGGTAGTTACATGGACTTGATATTACTACTTTCAAATTTTGTATCATAGTCCTATGAAATCCTAAGATTTGATTTTGTTATATTTGAGTCACTCTGTTATTTAAAATAAAATTGTCAAAGAAACTATGACTAAATGTGTTCCTAGAATTCTCTGTTTTGAATCTGCTGGTTTTCTAATTGGAGCAGTGACTTCATGGCAAAACGCTGAATTCCTCTTAGGGTGTGCTTATTTTCAGAATGAAGAAGCTAATACTAGCTCACCCAGCTTAAAGAACTGTACAGTGCAAAAAATCAGAGCACTTTGAGGCAGACAGTGTGTGTAGTGGTTGAGGGCACTTGACCACTCTGACTCTGAAACCAGTTTCACTTTGACTGTAACACCGACTGCTTTAAATTGGCTGAATAATCTTGGGTTTGTTACTTACCCTCGTGATGCCTCAGTTTTCTTGTCTTTTAAATGGAAATACTAATATTTCCAGACCACTGTTATGGAGATTAAATGGGAAAAGTTCCTGGTACATAGTAAGTGTTGTTATTGCCCTTGTCCTGTACTGCAATGAGAACACACTCAAGGGTGTTTGTGCAATTAGTGTGAGCTGCCATCAGGAGGGTCTGAGGTATAATTGGAGGCACAGGTTGCAGTTTCTTCTTTCTTTACAAAGTGTATTGTTTTAATTATAATCCCCTAAGTATTTGTATAAATACAATGCATTATCTATAGAGAACTAGAAATTTAAGTCTCTGTAAGAGGCAAAATAAGCAAACTATTCACAGAGAGAAAATTTAAGGGAGAAATCTCAGGTTCTTAAAACTTTTTAAATACAATTTCAGTTAGTACTGTCTAGTTTAGATCATTTCTGGTTTAAACTTCCGATTATCCTGAAATAACCTCTAGCCCCTTATTCTGGAGTGGCCCAAGAGTCACTCTGTTGGGGCCTAACACTGTGGCCTTACGTGACTTAGTAGAAACGATGATGCCCGTCTAAGCCATATACAAGGTGCTGAACCTCAGTAGCCAAACAGAAAAGGACACTTGATACACAGAACATCTCAAAACATCAGCTTTCCTTAATAGTAAAGGGAATAAAACATTTCAAAGTTTATATAAGAAAACCTATATTTAGTCAATGCCAAAAAACAATCAGACCAATTAAATGAATACCTAAATCCACTCCCTAAAAATATTATTCATATAATTAAATTATTTCCCAAGTTAGTATCACTGATGATATGATTAAAATATATAGAACTTTTAAATACCCCAATAGTTTTTTTTTACATGAATTTGTTTTTAATTTTAAAAATTCAACAATAGTGAGAACAGCAACCACAACACAAATTGTGGATCAGATATTTTTTGTTGTCAGCAGTACTTCCTGAAGAAAAGAGTTATCACTTCGTTTCATTTTTATGAAAATAAAATTTTCATTATTTTTTAGAAAAATAAAATAGGCAGATCACACCAATAAGAATTCTACTAGAATTGAAAATGAACATGAAAATCGGGTAAAAAATAAGATCAAATCCAATTCTTATAGCACTTATCACTTCAAATATTAAAGCTAATTCATTTTTATTTTCTAATAAAAGTGAATTTAAAAATGACTTTACTTAGTTTTTAAATGGAGACTTTTTCTATTGCAAGTAAACCTCACTTGTGTATGCAGAATTTGCATTTTATACCTGTATCCATTTTAACAGACATGTATTTAGTAGTTTTTTTTATAGCTTCTTCTTGTGGGTGATAATTGCAGTTTGCAATTTATTTTTTGAAGATATTAGTCTTAGAGAACATTTACCATGAGGAATGTTTTATACTTATAGTTAGCATTTATCTTTTTTAAGTTACTGTATTTAAGTATGAAAAAATGAAGCCCAGACACAAAATAGAAGAAATCTTCCTTTGAGAGTAATGAATAAAATGTTGATTAGCATAAAAAGTAACATAATAAGTGTATTTTACCCCGGCCTTCTCTTAGCTCAAACCTTTTATGTTCTTATTAAAAATGAAATGGCAAGCACAATCGTCATGTCTTATATAATTCCAACATTTGGTGTTTATTTAAATCAGGCATATGTAGTGAGTTTAAAATATGTATTTTAGATATTTTTCAAATCTTGATTGGGAAGGCTTTGAATATACTCAGGAGACATGAAATCCTCTTGCTAATGTACTTTGATATACTGTAATGACTGGAAATGTTTAATGTTCAGGGCAATTGCTTTCAGAGTTAGCCTGATATCCCCAGACAGTCACTATCTATAAAGGTAATATTTTTCCTGTGGTAATTTATAAAAACCACCACAGATATGACCACAGGCTAAGCAAAAATGGGAAAATCAGTTGAACAGTCAGATCTTCCCCTGGATTCACAGTGCTCGATTCCCTTCCATATTGCTACTAGGAAAAAAAGAATCTCTTATTTAAGAAAATAATGTAGATCTGCCTTGAATCAACTTCATGGTATCCAGAGAGGTTCAGCAAAAGCTAGCGTCAAATTTTCTCTTACTTGAAACTAATAGTATTTTAAATGAACAAACTTTTAGCTCACTAATCCGTCTCATTAGGGAAAGTTGAACCTAGGCTATATTCTTTTGTGTTACGTATCTGTCTGGCATACAGCATCCAAAGAGAATGTCACCTTGCTTTCAGGCCATTCAAATTGAAATTGCAACAGAAACACTTCAAGAAGAAAATTAATAAATTGTAGAAAGTTGTCAAACTACTATTTTCAATTCCAGATGAATTTTGTGATATATGCTTTTCACTGAATTTCTGTCGAAATAAAGAAGAAAATAATTTGATAGTGCTAGAAGAAACTTACTAAACTTTATCTATTGCTTGGTTTTAATAAAATAAAAATTTAATGGCAATTGTCTTAGATGTATGTACTCTCTATTTGTAAAGTGTGATTTTCCTTAGTTTATTTTGTGAGAATAAGCTTAAAACTGAAAGTAGTTAATTTGTAGTCTGAGATCACTAGGGTATAAATTTCCTGGGTTTTCTTGGTCTCTACGTACATTAGGTCAATAGTGTAGTTAAGTAGGAACAATAATTCTGTGCTCTGTTTCAGGAGAAGAATTTGAATTCAGATTACCTTTCTTATAAAAAATGCAATAATATAACCTTCTGGAACATTTTTCTAGCAACATGTTACATGTATGGTAAATAGCTTATAAGTAATTACTACCATATAACATTTTCAACTAGTTTCTCTATTGTTAATTTTCCACTTGAGGGTTTATTCCAAAAGAAAAGAGAGAAAGAGAAAAAAATTTCCTACTTCTGTAAGTAATAGATTTTTTTTCTTACAATTTTAACTATTTAAATGAAAAGGATGATAGAACAAATACAACACATTAATAGGGGTGCCTGAGTGGATCAGTCCATTAAGCTTCTGACTCTTGGTTTCAGCTCAGGTCATGATCTCAGGATCCTGGGATTGAGCCCCAGGTCAGGCTCCCTGCTAAGCAATAAATCTGTCAGTGAATAGGTTTTTGGATAATCTTGAGAATAAGTTTTATTACAGCAATTTTCTTTGGTGTTTTATTTAAATATATATATAATATTCAAAAATAATATTCAGCAAAAAAATCTGTGGCAGCCTTATTTTTTAAACTTTTTTTATATACAAATGTTCATTTTAAAATAGAGCTACCTATTATTTGCTAGGTTCTCTGCTAGGCTTCGTAGGGGAGGATATACTATAGGTTGGTAAGTCATTGACCATGATAGCATTAACATTCCTTGGATGGACTAACTTGAGGCAGTTTATTCCTGACAATAGGCCCCTGAGGCCCTTTTCTTAGAGCACTTATTCTAGAAAACTTGCAGTTGTGAATTATTCTCTGCCCCTTTGAGATGTAAATTTTCTCCAGCTCTTACATTTTGCAGCCTAGGAATATCTTCCTCAAGGATCTGGAACCATCCCCCAGAAATTTAATCATCAAGGAAAGGTAGTCCATGGGACACCTGGGTGACTCAGTGATTGAGCATCTGCCTTTGGCCCAGGTTGTGGTTCTAGGGTTTTGGGATCAAGTTCCACATCAGGCTCCCCATAGGGAGCCTGCTTCTTCCTCTGCCTAGATCTCTGCCTCCCTCTCTGTGTCTCCCATGAATGAATAAATAAAATCTTAAAGAAGAAGAAAGAAAAAGAAAGGTAGTATATGCTTGTTTTAGACTCAATGGGAAGGTGGGAGCTCAGCTTTGGTAAGTACCACCTGGCAAATACGAATGGCCTAATCATATTGGCCAACATCCTCTATACTTTTCCATTAGTTTACACCAGAGCTTAAATCAACCCCTGCCTTTTGTTTCAGTGGAATTCAGTTCAATCTCTCTCCCCGTTGCGGTAGTTTTAAATAAATTCTTCCTTGCCTTTTTAACTGTCCAGTGCAATTTTTGTACCTGTTGTTTTTAGTTATGATGATTTATCTTATTTATTGCAAAAGACCATGTATATTTATTAAGAATTCTGAAAACTGAAAATAACTGTACTGCTTTTAACTGCTTTAAAGAAGTATTCTTAAAATTTATGTGGGCAGATATTCATTATGGCTAAAGGCATTATGTTCAGACAGTTCCATGAAATCACAGCATGACAGTACCGGAAAGGATCATCCGGATTATCTGTAACTCCTCATTTTAGTAGCTAAGGAATACAGATAGAGAGATGTTAATCAAATTGGCTAAGATTCCTAATAAAGTGCAATTCAATTAACTTAATTCAAATTAGCTAAATTAATTCAACTTTTCAATGAATTCAGGATACCTTTTCCTGAGATTTCTGCTGATTTTTTTAGCCATATTCAGCATTTGGCAAGCTTTCTGTAGAGGTTCAGATAATAAATATTTTAAATTTGCTGGCCACATGGTCTCTGTAGCAACTACATAACTGTTGTTGTGGTGCAAGAGCAACCATAGATCATATGTAAATGCATAAGCTTGCCTGTGCTCAGAAAGCCCAGGAGGTTTTCCTGAACAATATGCTTTCCTGGCAGATCATTTTGCTACTTGTCGTGCATTTATTCCCTATTGTGGAATTCTCTAAGACCACCACAGTTCAAATTTGCAGCAAGAGAGTAGGCTAGGCTGCTCTGCCCTGGTGAGTTTTTAAATATCCATTTTATATAAAGGTAGGGTTCTTCAACCTTTTTTTTTCCTTTTTTTTTTCTTTTTTCAAGTTTCGATGTAAAACTGACAAATGTATTCCATTCTGGTGGAAATGTGACACTGTGGATGACTGTGGCGATGGATCTGATGAACCTGATGACTGTCGTGAGTACATTGGTGAATGTAGGAATTTAGAAGTTAGAGCTACTTATATCCCAGACCTTGAAAGTTGAAGTGAGACCTTAAATATTGCCTTTTGTTTTTACAAAATCTTTAAGTATACATCAGAAATTGTTACATTGTCTTGAGTATGTCTCTGTTAATTATTACATTTAGAATGATGTCATCAGCAATTTTGTCTTGAAGTTTCATTTGTCTTCAATTTTCTTACTAGAAGAAAAATTACACTCCTCATGCAATGATCAGTATAATGACAATCAGCATGATTTTGACTGGATAGATCACCATATTAGAAGTAAAAATGGGCAAAATGGGCAAATTCATAACAAATCTTACTGTTAAAGGATTAATCTTTCAACTACTTATCAGTTTTACACTACTGGAAATTCCTTAAAAGTGAGTTTTTTTTTTCAATATGAATCATTAGTTTGTTCTACTAATCATTCCTATACTCTTAGGAATTGCCTTAAAATGACTGCCAATTATATTTGGACTCAAACTGCGATTGGCATGGTTAGGTACCCTATACATATATATACACATGCATATACATATATATGTATATCTATATTTATATATTATATAAAGTGTATATTTTTATGACATCCTAAAAACTTGGGATGCCAGAGAATTCATGGTGCATCAGTTTAAACACATTTATTTTAAATGACATTATTGAAGTTTGCAAGTATGTGAATCTGGGATTAAATATTCCTACGTGAACCTGGGATTAAATATTTTCAATTATCTAAGATTCCTAAGAAAGTGTGATTCAATTAACTTAATTCAAATTAGCCAAATTAATTCAACTTTTTAATGAATTCAGGATACCTTTTTCCTGATATTTCTGATGATATTTTAGCCATATTTGGCATTTGGCAAGCTTTCTGTAAGGGCTCAGATAATAAATAGTTTAAACTTGCTGGCCATATATATATATGGCCCACGTGTATGTACATATATGTGTCTATACATTTAGCTATATTTGGTAACTTTGGTTTAATGGACAATCAGTATAACTATTTCTTGATAGACTTTTATAGTTCATTCCATGGGCAACTCCAATACTGTACTGTCAAGTGAAGATGCTTATAGTCAATCGTGATAATTCTCTCAAATTTCAGTGGATAGTTGCCATGATTTGGCCTTGACAACTGAGTTCAAGATCCCCAGGCTTGCACTAAAGAGAGATAGTATACTCTCTTAAGTAAAAGCTAGTTACTTTCTGCTGTAGAACTTTCTACCACATAATTACAAAACTGCTCTAAACTTAGGGCCTCTAGATAGTTACTTAGATGAGATATATTCCATCCTCTGCACTACCAAGTATATAAAACATATGAAGTTGTTTCCCATAGTTCATTTATAGCTTTGAAAGCAGCTAATAATATATTCAAGGAAAAGGAAAAAAGTTACAGAAGTCATCACTTTCCTAATATTCTCTTTATGTTTTTGAAAGTTTCATTGGTCTTTGATTTTTTTAAATACAGTTTTTGTTTTCACCATGATAGACATGTACTATGCCTGTACTGTACTGTACTATGCCTGAGTTATTCTTTTTTAAAGTTATTGAATTAAAAGGACTATCAAAGTAACAAGAAATTATATTGGTGACTAACTGAAAGTTACTCATTAAAAAAAAGTTATTGATTTCCCCGCAATAAAGTAAACTTTTGACAATACAATAAATTAACAAATACAATTTATTTTGTAATTTATGAAAATAAAGAACAAATATGTTAAATGAGCCCTGATAGTAAGATGACTTTTCCTGCCCATATTTACTCAAGTGTTCTCTGAGGAAATACCACCATAATGACCCACAGACACAGTGTCTCCCAATGCTTTCCCTTCTAAACTATCTGCAGCTCCTGAGCTCTAACTTTAATCTTGCCTGGAATATCATGTTGTAACCATACTGATATAAAAAATTAACCAAAGATTTAGTATAATAAGTTTTTCACATTTATACACTTTCAAAATAGATGATGAACAAATATAACCTTAATGTCTTTTGAGGGGAAACAAAGAGACATCTGGTATCTAAGAGTCTCTATATCATCCTTATCCTGGTTAAATACCAATACTACATGTTTTTATTGGTGACATTATCTCTTGTGATCTTTCAGTAAATGATCTTTTACTTGGAGTCGACAGGTTAACAGCACTGAACATCTGTAGGCATGAAGCTTTACTTTAAGAGTTATGGTGAGGTGGAAAGTGATGTACAGGAGTCTGTGCAGCATTTAGAATTCATTTTTGAAGAGCTGCATCACCAAAATTTGTAGTACTAAGTTACTGGTAATACTTCTAATTTCATCTGAAAAGGTGGGGAAGCTTAATCCCAGGATGTTTCATATACTTGCAAACTTCAACAATGTTATTTAAATACACGTGGTTGAATTGATGCATCACGAATTCTCTGGCATCCTAAGTTTTTAATTACATTTTCTATGATGCTCTAGTACACCAAGGATCATTCTAAAGACACATTTAAAAGGTCAAATGGGCTTCCCAGCTATTTTCCAGGCATTGAAAGTCCTCTGAAATCTATAACTCTTCTTATGAGAAGGTTGTTTTGGTAGCAAAGGAATATTCAAGAAAATCATATATGAAGCAACAGTAAATAGAGGAAATGCACATGTCCAGAGTGTGAGAAAATTAAGTATCATACAGTTTCAACATTTAGTGTGATTAGTAAATGTTACAGATTGAAGTTAAATGACATTTTAGAACTCACCTATGGAAGTCAAGCATATATTGAGTTATTTTTTAATATTAAGGAAATTTTTAATTAATATTATAAATATAAAAGAGTAATTTTCCAAAAAAGTTTAAAATATCACTTATTAATATTTGGTTGATTTATTTGAACCAAAAGATAAATGTTTTAATACAAGCAACGTAGTTTCTGAGACGACTTCAGAATCAGATCTGGATCTAATTTCCAAATCTGGCCCTTGAAACTTGTACATACTTGGGTGAGTTATTAATATCCATGAGACTTAGTTTCATCATTTATAAAGTGGTTATGGTGATATTGAGATAAGAAGGTTATGATGAGATTCAATTAGTAGCTCTATGTGGAAGGACCTTACCTTGTTTCTGATAAAGAGTAGATATTCAATAGATCCTACTTTATTATGATGATTATTGTTATCATTATTCCATATATAAACTCAAAAATATGGCAAAATAATTATCACCTGGGATTTCTTCTGTTAATTTGTGAAATGTATTCTGGAGGCCATCTGAGTTGCTCATAGCTTAGCAGTACCATGTATCTGAATCCAAGAGCTATCTATGTGTAAGACATTCATGCTGTGCTCCAGGATATGTTTCATATAATGAAATAATAAATATCTGTAATGTCAGAAGAGCTCTCTTTAAGAGGTCGTGAATGAAGCTTGGCATTCGATGATACCTGTCTTTTTTCTCCCCTAGCTGAATTTAAATGTCAGCCAGGCCGGTTTCAGTGCGGCACTGGGCTCTGTGCTTTGCCTGCTTTCATCTGTGATGGAGAGAATGACTGTGGAGACAATTCGGATGAGCTCAACTGTGGTAGGTGATTACATTCTTAACCGAGAATATAAATCTAATTCTTACCTGATTTTGACTGCACTGATTTAAATTCAGACACAGGCACCCCTGGGTGGCGCAGTGGTTTGGCGCCTGCCTTTGGCCCAGGGCGCGATCCTGGAGACCCGGGATCGAAACCCACGTCGGGCTCCCGGTGCATGGAGCCTGCTTCTCCCTCTGCCTATGTCTCTGCCTCTCTCTCTCTCTCTCTGTGACTATCATGAATAAAAATTAAAAAAAAAAATAAATTCAGACACAGTTTTCAGCACATATTTAATTGTTGTTGTTCTTTCCTTCTTTTAGACACACATGTCTGCCTGTCGGGTCAGTTCAAGTGTACAAAGAACCAAAAATGTATCCCAGTAAACCTCAGGTGTAATGGACAAGATGACTGTGGGGATGAGGAAGATGAAAGGGACTGTCGTAAGTCACCTGAGAATGTTCTGTCTTGTTTTACTTCTGAGTCTCAACTGATGTTGGTCTAAAAATTTTTATCGTGTACCATACATCCACACAATGTGGAAACACATAACAGCAATTGTGACAAAGACTTCCAAACTGACACCTTTGGTCACTTAAGAAGCTCTCTATAAAGAGTATAGAGAACATTAAAACATGGATGGTCTTTTTAAAAAACAAAAAGATTTTATTCATTCATGAGAGAGAAAGAGCAGGAGTGCACAAGGGAGCACACAAGCAGGGAGAGGGGCAGGGGGAGGGGCACAAGCAGGCTCCCTGACCAGCTGGGAGCTCTACATGGGGCTTGATTTCAGGATATTGGGATCAGGACCCAGCCAAAGGCAGATGCTTAATCAACTGAGCCACCTAGGCACCCCATGGATGGTCTTCACTTAAAAAGCTACCTGAAGAGAGACACCTGGGTAGTTCAGTAGTTGAGTATCTGCCTCCTGAGTCCAGGGGTCGAGTCCCCCATTAAGTCCCCCATCGAGTCCCATATCGAGTCCCCTATCAGGCTCCCTGTGAGGAGTCTACTTCTCCCTCTATGTCTCTGTCATTCTCTATGTGTCTCTCATGAATGAATAAATGAAATCTTAAAAAAAAGGTACCCGAAGATTAACGTGAAACAACATGCATTCATTCGTATCATCCTTAAGAGAAGAAGCAAAATCAACATTATAGGTGACTATAGTGTTTTATTCATAAATTGATTTTTTTTTCTTTTTGCCCACACTAAGCAGCCACGGGTAATTTTCTTCTACTGACTAATTAGTTACTTGAAATCAGCTCTGTTAACAAGAGATTGCTTTTTTCCTCATAAAATACATGTTGAATGTATGATGAGAACATCTGAGCAAAATAACCTAAAAAAATTGTGTTAAAAATTGTAAATAATACTCTATTTAATGTGTCTTAGCAAGCTACTTCAAAGGACAGTAGTAAAACATCTTCTATTCTTTTTATCTCTTATTTCCATCCCCCACCAATAAAATCAAACTAGATTAAATGGAAAGCAAAACAGTTTATGTCATATACATATAGGCACATAGGCAGACACGCATGCACACACACATATACACGAACACATAAAGAATCTGAACAATAAAGTACCTGCCAAGTTTCAGGGTTTCAACAGAACTGCTGCCAACGTTTCTGTCTTGCTGAGGTTTTATTTTATTCCTCTAAAACTTTTATCAGTAAATAATGTGCAGTGACCCAGCAATTTGATTAAGATGGTGCATTCAGAATAAAGTCGGTACCAGTTCTTTATGGTTAGTCATTCTAGGAGCTGATCCATTAAACTGACTAAGATTTGTGATGCAGTTTACAGTCAGACATTCATGTCTTCCCTCAAAAACTCAACACAACTAGAGATTTCGATAAGTTTTTTTGCTTTTTATTTCCTTATTCATGAATATCTTCTGATTTTAGTCCTTTTCTATTTATAGAAATGCATATGCATAAATTCTTACATTTATTTATCTGGTAAAATTATTCTGAAAGGCTCTGAATTCTTTATTTTTAAAATTAATTTCAAAATACAGGTAATCAAGGTGGCCTTGTTTTGAAAACTCTGATTTTTTTTATCCAATGCATCATTGCAGAAATATTTTTTATTTATTTCTACTGAAAAGAATATTTGGAATATATTATAGATTATGCAAGTTAAAACTCTTCACCTTCAGAGATTTATTAATTAAAAGATAATACATTTCCAGTTGATTATCTTAAGCATTTGTTTGTCTAATTGGTTTTTAGATAAACTGTTCTTATTGAAAGCTACATTTTAATAGATGTTTTCTCCTTAAGCCGAAAACAGCTGTTCTCCAGACTATTTCCAGTGTAAAACTACTAAACATTGCATTTCCAAGCTGTGGGTTTGTGATGAGGATCCAGACTGTGCAGACGCATCAGATGAGGCCAACTGTGGTGAGTGTTTTGTGACCCTGGATGGTACCTATTGTATTCGTATCATCATCTGACATAGCCACAGTGAAAGGGATTTGAACACAATTCTAATGAAGCCAGGGTCTCCCATGAGAAAGTTTTGTCTCTGCGTTCACAGAGTTGTGTGACCTCAGATTAGCTATTTTATAAAAACAATCTCAGGTTAGCCGTTTTTACCCAGAGAAGAATAAGGCAAAAGAATAATATTGCTGAAAATGACTCAAAACTATTTTTGATGAAATAGATGAATCTATAAGGTAGACTGAACTATCTCTTCTTGTGGCAGAGCATGCACATGATATTAGTATTTAATGAATAGAAGCAATGAGACATTCATTATCTTGGTGTTGTTCACAGAGACAATTTTTTTACTTAAATACATATAATTTTTCCATTTATTCAATGATTATTGGTCATTCATAAACATGGTAAAAAAAGAGAAAAGATAAAGTATCTGTTCTGTTTTAATAGATGACAATGATCACTTGTTAGCATTTGTTTCTGAAACATTTATCTTTTTACTTAAAATCAATACTTTTATTTACAAGAATTATTCCTTAATTAAAATTGTAGAAATGGAGAACATATTTATTTTGTTTAATGCATTTGATTCTATCTTGAAAATGTCAACAGGAAGACAGAAATGAAGATTAGTTGTCATATGTAATTCATTTTATCAACATTTATTAAATACTAATAGAGGCATTTCGTAGGTGGACATACCAAACTTGGCATTGTTGGGGAAGCAAAAAGTTATTTTATCTAGTAATTGATTAAGAAAAATAAAGATGGGGTGGCTCAGTGGCTCAGTCAGTTAAGTGTCTGACTCTTGATTTCAGCTCAGGTCATGATCTCAGAGTTGTGAGATCTAGCCCTGTGTCTGGCTCTGCAATGTGTGTGGAGCCTGCATGGAATTCTCTGTCTCCATTTCCCTCTGCCTCTCCCCTCTTCAAAGAAGAAAGGAAGGGAGGGAGAGAGGGAGGGATGGAGTGAGAGAGGAAGGGAGAATGGGAGAGAGAAAGAGAGAAAGGGAGAAAGAAAAGGAAAGAAAGAAAGAAAGAAAGAAAAGAAGAAAGAAAGAAAAGAAAGAAAGAAAGAAAGAAAGAAAGAAAGAAAGAAAGAAAGAAAGAAGAAAGAAAGAAAGAAAGAAGAAAGAAAGAAAGAAAGAAAGAAAGAAAGAAAGAAAGAAAGAGAGAAAGAGAGAAAGAGAGAAAGAGAAAAAGAGGGAAAGGCAAGTGTATTCAAACTGCATATAGGACTTCCAGGCTTCATAGACAAAATTGTGTTAAATTAATCTGCTATATTCCACAGCGCTCTGAGTTAACTCTTCTGAGGAAAAAGGAAATAATGAAAAACCTTTATGTTCTCTGAAATTCCATTTATACTGAACAAAATTCATGAGCTATAATGTGTAGTAATTGATAATCAAGTATCTTTAAGTGTTTTTACTACTACTGTCTTCCATATAACTGTGCCTTCAGAAGATGCAACCAAAACAGCTTACCACAGTATCATGAAACCACATTTACCATTTTGTGAAATTGGTATTCATAATGAATTCACAAAGCCTCAAACTATAGTCATCACTGATTTGTTCATAACTATTATTAAAGACTTTTGCAGACCAGTCTGTACTACTCGCAAGTTTGTTCTGTTGTCTCTAGCATTTTTTGTATACCAAAGAAAAATGGAATAATGATGTATATTAGCTAAATGAATACTTTTTCTGGAATATCTACAATTTGTTCTTCACTTAGATGTGCCTTAACTGTTGTTAATTATATTATTCAACCTGATAATTATCAATCATTATAATCACAGTAAATCCTAATATTTATTTAGTGTTTACCATATAGCCCAGGAAATTTGTCAAAGACTTTATAGTCATTATCTCACATAATCTCTTTGCTGCCCCTATTTTATTGATGTAAATGAGTCCCAAGGGGACTGTGTGACTTACTGAAAATTCCACGGTTAGCAGGTGGTAGAACTGAGACTTTAATCAAGGGTTATTTCACACTAACACATCTATTCTGTGGACATAGTATAAAGCCACTTCATTCTTAAAAAAAAAAAAAAAAGATTTTTAAAAATTATTTAAGAGAGAACATACATGCAGTAGAGAAGGGAGAGGAACAAGCAGACTCTACTGAGTACAGACCATGGCTTGGGCTTTGATCCCAGGACCCCAAGATCATGGCCAGAGCTTAAACCAAGAGTCAGATACTTAATCAACTGAGCCACCCAGATGCCTCTAAAGCCAACTCATTCATTATGTGTTAAGGGAAAAATATTCAAATGTTTTCTGATATAAAATTATATAGAATCCTCCCAGTCATAGTCATTGTTATAAGTTCCAGAACAGTATACAAACACATACATACATACAGTAAGAGGAAGAAAAGAGGTGAGAAGGTTGCCACCTGATTTGCCTATAAAATTTTGTTTTGGACAGGCATTAATTTTTTTAATAATTTTTTTAAAAAATATTTATTTATTTATTTATTTATTTATTTATTTATTTATTTATATTTACTTACTTACTTACTTATTTTCTATTTATTTAGAGCTCCAATGCTCCAGCTAGTGGAGAGGGAGTGGGAGAGAGAGAATCCCAAGCAGACTCTGAGTTAAGCCCCTCTCCAGAGATTTGGGTGGGTGGGGAGGGTGTGCTCTGAGGTCTCAGGACTCTGAGGACCTAAGGCAAATAAATCAAGAGTAAGCCCTTAACAGAATGAGTCAACCAGACACTGCAATTTGAAAAACTTCTACATCATAATTTAGTACAACATTTCTGAACTTTATTCCCTTTTTAAAATTTTATTCATTTATTTATGAAAGACACAGAAGGAGAGAGGCAGAGATATAGGCATAGGGAAAAGCAGGATCCCCACAGGAGCCTGATGTGGGACTCAATCCCAGGACTTGAGGATTATACCCCTAGCTGAAGGCAGAAGCTCAACTACTGAGCCACACAGGCATCTCTCAGTCTTCACTCTTGATGGGCTAAAAGGTCACCTCCTTCCCCTCTCCTCTGTCTTCAGTAAATGTAGAAGTGCCATATATTTTTGATAAGCTTGTTAACACCTTTGGGGGACAGTTCATTCACATTTGGATACTTCCATTGACTGGGAAAAAACAAACAAAAACACTTATTAAAGATTAACCCTATGTAACTAAGGCTTTATTACTTGAATCTGAGTCATATGTGTCTTTGTGGAAACGGACCTTGCCTAGAATAGGAAGTAGATTTCACTTTTTCTCCTGTCAAGTGTCCTCAGGGCCTAGCAAGATGTAGAGCAGATTTACATGAATTGCTATTGAGTAACAGACCTGTTCTCTATCACAAAAACTCAATATGGAACTCATTTTCCTTGTAGTTGTCTTCTATACTTTCTCAGTCCACTTCTAAATCTATTTTTTTAAAAATATTTTATTTATTTACTCATGAGAGGCATAGAGAGAGAGAGAGAGAGAGAGAGAGAGGGGCAGAGACAACATAGGCAGAGGGAGAAGCAGGCTCCCTGCGGGGAGCCTATTGTGGGACTGGATCCTGGGACTCCAGGATCACACCTCGGGCCGAAGGCTGATGCTCAACTGCTGAGCAACCCAGGGGTCCCAGTCCACTGCTAACTTCAGGGGCAGATTCTATTTTACTCTTGGAGGTCTCTTAGCTCGTACATCGTGTCTCAGCAGCAGTGTATCTACAGTTTTAGATCTAATGGGTTTCTGTCGATTCTAAAGTTCTAACATTGTAATTTGTTCTACCTTGACATATCCTAAATGAAACACTTCTTGTTGTTTTAAATTGCAAGAGTAATTGTCTCAGTAAAACCGAGACACTATGGAAAAGTCTAACAAAATAGAGCAGAATAAGTTGCGAACAAACAAAATGCACATGAAGTACCGGGGATTCAAATACCTTTAATGTGTAAACATTTTAAAAATTATTTAATTTTTATATGTGTCAGAATACCATTTATTAAATTCTGTTCAGTGTAATTCTTGAGTTCTTATGAGCACTTGCAGATTTAACAACTAATATTCAACACATGTAAAAACTTTATGCTAATCTAGAATTTAAGGAGGCCTTAGATCCACTCTAAATAGATGTAAATTAAATATGGTTTAGGAATCTTGCTCCAATAGTTTATTCTTGGTGAGAGTGGATACAAATTTTAAAATTAAATTACATATTTTCCCATCTTATTACACATAGTTTTTGAGATGGCTAAATTTATGGGTCTGTAAAAACTGCATTTGGCACGTTTGGATTTAAATTCATAAATATTTTAAAAACATCTTTTAGCTCTACTTCTGTGTAAGTAAGGATTTAAATATATGCTGCCTTCGCATTTATGGCAAGACAGGTTCAACTTTGTTTTGTAAATTGTCAATAGTTATTATAAAATTACTTCTCTTCTGCTTGAAAGTATTTATTCATTCTTTCCAATATGCCCAGAGAAAAATAAGCTTTATAAAATGTAGGTCTCTACCTTTTATTAAATTATAGGTGTTGACTATTCTCAAAAGGCTGTTCCACTATTTATTACAATATTGGACAAATACCAGATTTGAATGCCTGACCAAAATACATGCAATACCTCAATTGTAGTAGCTCCAGGATTTTCACTTCAGATTTTAATTTCGAACTTTCTTCACCTTCTGCCTGTCATTTTCTATTTTGGAGAAGAAAATGCAGATTTAGGATTTGACAAATCTGTACTAGATTCATGCTTCTATTTTGTAATCAGAGTTGAAACTTTTCTATAATTTGACTCTTATATGATGATATCAGAATCCATGTCTTTCCGTTATGTCCTGTCTCCCCAGGTTATGGTTTACAAGCTCTGTCCCCTACATGTCTATGTGACATTCTTTTGGTCAGCTGTTCCACCTGGGTCAACTTCCTACTCGCACCACAGCTCTCTGGAATCCACTTACTGCTATATTGGTCTTTCCTGTGGTCGTGTTCCCTGCTTTCTTCTCCGGCATCCTTCCACTGTATGTGGAATTCTTGACAATTCTTGGTTCAGCATCATTTGCTGCTTTTGAGCTGTCTTGGTTTATAACCTGCTGCTTGGCTAATATTCTTAAAATAATGTGCTAGCTCTAATCATACTAGCTAGAGCTTAGGAGAGGAACTTGGGTTTCCTACAGCAGCTTTGTATTTCCTGCAGCCTGGTTTCCCAACGTGATACTGAACACACTCAAACTAAAAGACAGAAGTGATTGATGTGTGCTTTTATTTCCCCCCTAGATCTTTGATGAGGAGATTTGAATTGGTCTACCTAATTTATACGAATATAAGAAACAGATGTTTTAAAGTTAAATCAAGTGTATATTAAATTATAAAATACTTCTACCATACAGACTTGTACAGAAAGTTACACAGTAAGCAATGTACCATTTTTAATAGATTTTTGACATTTGGCCTAAGGTATCACTTTTAAAACATTCAGACCCCTTGATAACATATAAAGCCCACCTCTATCCTCTCCCCTTCCTTGCTTCTCCTCTTTTGAAGTGGTTGTGTTTCGTTCACATGTTTTTTTTTTAACCTGTACTATATTTGTACATATTCATCAATATATACATAATCATTAATAGTATCTTAAAAGTTTACATAAATAGTATTGTCTTTCAATATTAAATTGAAGCTTGATATTTTCTAGTATTCCAGGGTATTAATGTGAATAACACATTTTCATACTGAAGGTTATTTTTACATGTTACGATTATTACATATTCATGGACAAATAAAGCACAAAACGTTTCATATAACATGCACTACAGACACCATGAAGTCTCGGTTCTCTGCTCAGATGCTCTGATCATCAACCTGCATGAAAGTTTATTCAAAGCTGTTGTGACAACATCCAGAGGCAGGAATCTGTTAACTGTTCAGTCAATATTAGGCTAAATTTCATGTACGATGGACGGCCTGGATTCTACTGAAGAGAGAAGCTCTGATATTGATGGTTGTAACTACAGTAAAATCATTTCTGATATTTGAAGTTAGTTATTTTCAAAATATTTACGTACTTGTACCTACAATAGCATTTAGCAAATGTTAGTTCCCTGACTTCAAGACAATCCCCGGGGTAAAGTTCTAAGCTCTTCGTATACGCAGGAAAGGATGATGCACTGAATTCTGTGTCTTGGAAAACAATTCACTTACATGCACTTAGTTAATGTATCTGTTTAGTGTTTTTAAACAGTGTTTTCTGAATTTAAATATAGGTTACAAATTTATGTATTGTATTTTGATTAGCAAACAAATTAGTGCTCTTAATGTCGTAGACTCACTCCTGACTTTAACTGACTGTTTTATGTACCTGATATTAGATGTTTCTCCCAGGATGTTTGGCATCTTTTTGAGATTAATTTGGATCGAGTCACGCTTATCTTCTCAGGAGTCTTGGCCTGTCCCATACCAATCGGATATTGTTCCTATGTCTTGAGGGTGTATTTACAACTGTGTTCTCCACTTAACTTGTGTTTTTATTTCTCACAATCTCTCAAGATCCAGAAATGGGCATTCTACTTTACCTAAAAGAAACTTCACCTACACAAATTTTATGATTGTTGAAGGGGCACTTGCCTACTCCACTCCTTACCCTGGCAAAATAGCTGTGGAACAATTCAATTCATGAGGGAGAGAAATGAAAACCACATTCCTTTACTGTTTGAGAAAATGTTTAATCTTATGCAAATTTGACCCCAGATAATTAGTAAGATAACAGTTAACAACAAACTCATAGAATCACTGTCTTTTAGAATATATTTTAGACATATTACCTGATATGTGTTATTGGAGTCTGTGTGATTTATACTCAATGTAATGCTGATAATTTTATTTTATTTTATAATCATGTATATCACTACTTTAAAAACCAGTGTGGACATATGTCATCACCTTTCTTTTTTAAATAGAAATTTTCTAAAAATTATTCAACTTCTGCTACATTTCTGAACTTTTAAAGTAGTTACCATGAAAATAAATGAATTTTTTTGGAAAAGCGTGGTAATCTGGAGAGCTTCTTTTCTGAGCAAAAGTACATTCAGTAGGATGTATTATTATGCCAGTATTATATTATTATGTTTTAGGCAAATTTTTTGATGTATCATATGTTCTGCTTTCATCCATCTATTTGCTTGTTTTGCAATATTCAATCTTTTCTCCTTTTTCTGTCAATGAGATATCTCTCTCCTCTCTCTCTTTCTCTGTATGTGTATGAGAAAGACAAAGAAAGGAAAAATAATCTCTTATGCACTGAAATATTTTGGTTCCTATGGAGCCCTCAGAGGAGAGCCTCTCTGTATGAATAGAACCAGTAAACTGCCACCTAGTATTTATGTGAAGAAATGAATGACCTACATATGCATCTTTTGATAGTCTAAGTGGAACACATTTAGTCTTTTTATAACTTGTGTTCAGTAACTTCCATGCATTGACTATCTCTCTACCAAAGTGATGTGTAATTATTTGGTGATGTTATTTTGTTTTTTTTTTTCTTTCTTAATAATAAGAGGAAATTGTGAGATTTAAATTTTATTCCATAATGCTAAAAAAGAGCCCACACAATGAGTCAGGAGGCATGCCAAATATTCTAGATTCTAGATTGACCTGTAGTAAAAGGCATGAAAGGAAATAGGTTTTTGCCCAGTGAGGTTTATAATCGAGTTTGTAAAGCAAGGAACTACATATTTGTTTTAATAAGAACTGAGTTGGTGCACTTGATATTTTTTTAAAGGAAATGGAGTCAGTAATTTAACATTCTGTGATATTTTTGTTTGAGAAACTTCATCCTGTTATATTGCTCCCTTCATCCTTCACCAACTATATTTGATTCTCTAAAATTGCAAAATAAAATCACACACACACACACACACACACACACACACACACATACACAAGCCTAGTTACAGATTTATAGCAGAAAGTGGTGAAAATAAGTATTAGATACTTTATTAAAAAACACTTAAGGAATGTAGAACTTTAAAAAAGTATCCTTTTGTCTACCTTTGGAACAAAAATATTTGTATTTGGTTTGGTTTATAAGACTCTGTTCCAGTATCCTTTAGGCTGGTGATTTTCTTAAAGAATATTGTTATCATTTTATTTTCAGGGCTTATTCAATGTGGCTTAGTACCATGTTTTTATAATTACACTACACATTAGTGAGAGAAAATAATAGAATGAAGATTATGCTTTTCCTCAACACTAGTAGTATAGGTGATGCATCTATGTATAGAAATTATTATTGTTTATTACTTTAAGAAATACTGCTGATTGGGGTGCCTGGGTGGCTCACTCAGTTAAGCATCCAACTCTTGATTGCCTCTCAGGTCATAATCTCAGAGTCCTGAGATCAAGTCCCACATTGGGCTCTACTCTCAGTGTAGAGTCTGCTTGAGATTCTCTCCTTCTTCTTCTGTCCTTCTTCCTGCTTGTGCTTTCTCAATCTCTCAAATAAATTAATAAATACAATCTTTAAAAAAAAAGAAAATGCCAATAGCTTCGTTCAACTGGTTAAAGGTCTAATCATCTTATTTAGATAACCAGCCTATAAAAATATGACGTGTATATTCAAAGCAATTAGGTTGTCACTTCAGTTTCTGTTCGGTATTTGTAAATTGCAGTAAGAAACTCTGAAACATCTCATTCATGATCTTTTTTATTGCATGTCTAATTAGTAGAATTTATTTAGAATATTTTTGAAGATTTTTAAGAATATTTCATTTACATAGTGCTATATATTATATATTAGAAAGGCTATAAAGTTTAAATATCTTAGTTTTGTGATACCTTAATTTCTGAGAATGGATTCAAAATACATAGATTTTTAAACTACTATTTAAAAAAACAATGCTATTTCATTTAAGAACATAATAGGAAAAAAAAGAAAAAAAAAAGAACATAATAGGTAATAAATATAAAATGACCAGGGGCACCTGGGTGGTTCAGTCTTTTATGCTTCTGACTCTTGATTTCGGTTCTGGCCATGATCTCAGGGTCATGTCTTAGGGTCCTGAGATCAAGCCCCACATCAGGCTCTACATCCAGCAGGGAGTTTGCTTCTTTCCCTCCTCTGCCCCTCTCCCCACTCGTGCATGAGCTTTCTCTCTCTAAAATAAATAAACAAATAAATCTTTCAAAAATATATTTAAAAAATAAAATGACCAACCTTAGAAAAAATAAACAGATTTGTGCTTATATGTTAAATTCAGCTTGAGGTTCCAAGTGGTATCAGATTTTGCTTGCAAAATGATTATCCATTTTCATCCGTTAACATTTCAGGACATAATATATTAATGAGAGTAAAAGGCCTCTTGTAGAGTTGTAATTGTACCATTTATTAGCTTTGTAATCTTTGTGGACAGACATTTAGACGATGATTCTAATACTCCTATTCATGCTCTGATCAGTCTTACATTCAATGCCTAGACAAGTCTCTGGGCTGGGGTTTTCATGTCATTAAGGCACTATTTATATGTGGTTTCTGTTCAGTGTTCATGTGGGAAATAATGGGAGTGGAGAGAGGTAACAGAGGAGTTAGTTTGAAATAACTCTGTTACCTCTTGCTGGTTTATGGATGTCAGGGACAAAAGTATTACTAAGTTTTGTCGTCCTTTAAAATTTTATTTTATTTTTTTTAATTTTTATTTATTTATGATAGTCACAGAGAGAGAGAGAGAGAGAGAGGCAGAGACACAGACAGAGGGAGAAGCAGGCTCCATGCAGGGAGCCCAACATGGGACTCGATCCCTGTTTCCAGGATCACACCCTGGGCTGAAGGTGGTGCTAAACCACTGAGCCACCTGGGCTGCCTCAACTGCTCAGATCTTTAGTATGTAATGGTTAAAACCACAATATTCTTGATATAAACATGCATTGAGCAGTAAATATCCCAGTGGCTAACTATCAGAGAGTCACAGAAATATAGGAAACAGTCTTCAGGAATCATAAAACATTTTATGGAATCAGAACTCTAACAGTTAATTCAGTTCCTTTTCAATAAAGGACATTTCACTGAGTCAGAGAGAAAAAAAAATTGGGAATCATTTGCCTAAAATATAAACAAATATATACATATTTTTCTTTCAGAATTCATCACGTCCATTGCATAATGTCCTAATAAAAGTACTTGCATCAGGGATCCCTGGGTGGCGCAGCGGTTTAGCACCTGCCTTTGGCCCAGGGTGTGATCCTGGAGACCCGGGATCGAATCCCGCGTTGGGCTCCGGGTGCATGGAGCCTGCTTCTCCCTCTGCCTGTGTCTCTGCCCCCCTCTCTCTCTCTCTCTGTGTGTGTGTGACTATCATAAATAAAAAAAAAGTACTTGCATCTTAGATTTTAAAATATTTTATTTTATTATTTTAATTCCAGTATAGTTAACATATAGTGGTATATTAGTTTCAGGTGTACAACATAGTGGTTGAGTACTTCCATGTATTACCCAGTGGTCATCATTATAGGTGTGCTCCTTAATCCTCATCACCTTTTCACGCATCCCCCCACCGACCTCCTCTCTGGTAACCATCTGTTCTCAACACGTAAGAATTTATTTATTGTTTTGTTTCTCTCGCTCTCTCTCATTCTCTCTCTTTCTTTCCTTTTCCCCTTGCTTATTTGTTTTGTCTCTCAAACTCCACATATGAGTGAAAAGATGTGGTGTTTGACTTGTTTCACTTAGCATGTACTCTCTAGCTCCACCCATGTCATTACAAATAAGATTTCATTATTTTTATGGCTGAATAATATTCCATTACACACACACACCATATCTTAAAATTTATTGGAAATATTTAACGGTTTGGTATCACTAAGACATATTGCCAATATATATGGTTGCTACCAATAGGAAATCTGAACATTATGCATAAGGTTGAACTTGAAGAGGCTCTCATATCAACCTCTTATTCTTTGCAGAGGAAAGCTCAAATCCCTGGGTACAATTAGTTGATCGAACATATTTTGGGCACAGTTTGTATTATTCATTTTGTTTTTAATATTTTACTTATATAATTAAGCTTGGTTTTTGTATCTCTATAATATTCATATAGTTTAAAAATTAATAAACACCTATTAAATACGTTAAATAAGCCACCAGAGACTCAGGTAATTCAAAGAAGTCCAATAGGGATAAATAATAGTTTTAAAAGCTTATTATGTGTTAAGCATTATACTAAGCTTTATATGAATTATATCATTTAATCCTCACAACAATTTCATGCAAACATACTATTATTATTTTTATTTTATAGGTAAGGATATAAGGCTCAGAACACATAAGTAATTTGTTTACCCAAGTCACCCAGATAGAAAGTGGTTGAGCAGATATTTGAACCTGCAGGATCTGGCTCCAGACTCATACACTAACTATTACTCAACTGAGCTTCCTTAACCTGCCCTAAATTTACAATAAGGCAAGGAATTGGGACACAGATACAAATAATCCCCAACAAATTGGAATGGTTAAAAGTCATCAGAAAGAATACATACAAAGTTTTTTAAAGAAAATTATCATCACTAACAATAAGTAAGATAGAAGTGTTAATTTGAAAGCAATAATTAACCAACTAAAAGTCAGTCTGCTTTTTATTATAATCTTTTTTAATGGCTACTCGAGGCAATGTAAGTGATAAAAAAAACCCCTCCCTAGAAGGACAAGCCATTGATCATGACTCCAAATGGAAATCTACTGGCCTTCCATAAAGGTAATAGTAAAAATAGGTACAATGAGAAGAACAGTGTCATTAAATTCTAGTTTGACTCAATTCTAAGATGATATAGGCCTATCCAAATCTAGCTCTCTCTTTGTGAAAAAGAGAGGTCAGTGAGTGTCACAGAAGCCTTATCTTTTCGTGAATAAAATTCATAATGAAGCAACTAGGTGGGAAGAATTAAAGAGACTTGAATGGAGAAGTTTCTCACCAGCCAGTATGAAACCGTACTATCCAATACCATGTTTATATATTCTTTGAGAAATCTGGTGCTTACCATCTATGTCATGCAGTCCACACCTTTGAAAACGTTGTCCTCCTCTTGATTAACTGAATGAATAAACATGAGTATAGTTTTATTTTTAGATCATGTCTTTACCTCTTCCTGCAGCTTTTCCAATAGCTATATATAAATTATGTTGTTGATATATTAGTGTATATATATTATAATTATATAGTATATGTATAATAATTACATATAAACTATACGTAGTTTATATATATATATCTTAAATTGGTTAAAATACAGGAGGCTATTGAGAAGAAAATAAATATTTATGCTAATATTACTTACTTTTAGTGCTTTCAAATACTTTTACTTTGCAGAAGTGAAGGTCATCAACACTGCTTTGTTCCGATATTTTTTTTTTGAAAACTTTAATAACGAGAAAGCATTCTCTTTTTTTTTCTAATTTTATGAAAGTTTGTAATTGACCACTGGGCATAAATTGTTCAAATTCTTTTTTGGAAGATACAGTTAAGTCTTGGCACGAAATGCTGTATTTGTTGGCATTGAAACAGTTGCACGAAATGAACATGTTAAAATCTCTAGTTTGGAATAGTTAAACCAAATGTAATTACATGTGAATCTATTGACTGAAAGTATGATTATCATCCAAGACTTAGCCATATGGGTTACGGGGGTGACAATGCCAACCTTAAATTCCAGAGCTTTTTTCATGCTGTTTGGTTTTCACAACTGGAATTTCTGACTTCTTCATAGTGCAAAATATCCATCCACTTGATTTCATTTCTTGGCTCAAAGCTTTGACTTAGTATTTTTCAGCGTCTTATTGACAGATGGAAAGTGTTCCCTAAGTATGTTGCTGAATTAACATGGAAGGCGCTTCTAAACCACAGTAAAGGATGGAGCTGAAAATGTCAATCCACTCAGTTCCATCTAAAGCCCATATATTGTTTTAATGGAATCTTTGGATGGAAAAGGATCATTAGAGGTCCTGTGGTTAAAGTACCATCCTTAATCTAAACAAACAAATAAAATGCTCCTTTATGTCTAGACAAAATCATTATACTATAAATTAAGCCTGTTTTTTTTTTCTTTTTATCCTTTCCAATAGAAATTTTGAATAACCCAACATTATCCTTTGTGTAAAAATTCCTTTGTTGAAGGACTCTCAAATTAAATTTCTCCACATCCTTCTTCAGGCCAAATAATTCCATTTTCTTTTATCTCTCTACATGGGCTCTGTTCTCCATTCTATTAATCAGCTGTTTATTTCTCCCCTGAAACCTTCCTACGTTGTGTGCTTTGTTATGATCTATGAAACACAATGCGGCATTTTTAAGTGCTGTGTATCTCCTGTTCCCCATTCTATATGCCTGCTTTTGTATTCTAATATTGTGTTTGATTAAAAGCAAATAAAAACCACAGCGTTCACACTGTTGATCTGTGGCCCACCTATATGAACCACTAATCTCTGGGATTTCACATACGTTCTACCAGATTTTCAATGTCATATATTTATGAACTACTTCCACGTTGTTGCTTTTTGAAAAGTTATAGTGAAGTCTACTGTGACTCTTGCAAAATTATAAGTTCCAAGAGGGCTGGAATTATATATCTTCTAATTTCCTAATATATATATACCCAGTGCATAGTATAAAATCTGACACAAATAAATATTTGAAGAATGAGTAAAGAAAAGAATTTTTTAAAAAGATTTTATTTATTTATTCATGAGAGACACCCAGAGGGGCAGAGACGCAGGCAAAGGGAGAAGTGAGCTCCCTGCGGGGAGACTGACGCTGGACTCGATCCCTGGTCTCCAGGATCAGGCCCTGGGCCAAAGGCAGACGCTCAACCGCTAAGCCACCCAGGCATCCCTCTTTAAGTTTAAATGTATTTTATTGCATGTTTGTGTAAGCACTGCTTTTCTCTCCTGATCAATTCAATAGTGTACGCTTGATTTATATTCAAAATTGGCTTAAATCATAAGGAAATTTTTATATATAACACCACTGCCATGTTCTATCAAATTTGTGGAATGAGATATATGTCTTAATCTCTAGGAAGAAAAGTAGGCAATGGCAGCACGTTTGATAGTGTCATGAAAGGGCCCATATACTCTGGACAGCTAGGAGCAGAGCCCCATTCTTGATTTCAACATCTATTAATTGGGTAGGTTTCTTCAGGTCTCTATTATTTCCTCATTTCTGAATGGATTTAATAATTTGTCATTAGAAAGCTAATGAGAGCTTTTAAAGAAATAAAGATAAATAGGTTTATAAGCACCTAGTTAAGGATAGAAGTACCTGATAGGTATGTAAGTACCTAGTAAGTATATGTACCGTTAGGCTCTCCAAAATAATTTATCCCCTTCTTTACAGCACTTTTTTCCCAAATGTTTAGCAATGATATGAGTTAAAACACTCAGTTAGGGGATCCCTGGGTGGCTCAGTGGTTTGGCGCTTGCCTTCAGCCCAGGGTGTGATCCTAGGGCCCCGGGATTGAGTCCCACCTCAGAATCCCTGCATGGAGCCTGCTTCTCCCTCTGTCTGTGTCTCTGTCTCTCTGTGTGTCTCATGAATAAATAAATAAAGTCTTAAAAAAAATAGAACACCCAATTATTTATTCTGTAATGGAGACAGAAGGGAATAAATACAAGATTTAAATAAACAGTGTAAAATTTCATGACAGAATGTATTCTGTGAATTCTTTCATTTCTTGTCAGGAAAGAGGAAAAAATAAAACATTAGAGTTAACAAAGAGTTTGTGATGTAACAGATTAATGGGAAATATGATAATAAATGTTGATGAGACTGTGGCTAGTATGAATCTTCTGATCTGTGTTATATCATTTCCACAACATGTTAGAATCACAATTCTGTATATGCACTACACCTCTCTGTGAGTACTGTTTTTTCTCTGATTTATTAAAGAATAACTGGCAAACAATTAGCTGTATATATTTAAAATGTACGACCTCGGCAGCCCCAGTGGCTCAGCGGTTTAGCGCTTGCCTTCAGCCCAGGGTGTGATCCTGGAGCCCCAGGATCGAGTCCCGTGTCAGGCTCCCTGCAGGCAGCCTGTGTCTCCCTCTGCCTCTCTCTCTCTCTCTCTCTTTCTCTCTGTGTCTCTCATGAATAAATAAATAAAATCTTTAAAAAAAATGTACAACCTGATAAGTTTTAACAAGCACATATGTCATGAGACCATCATTACAATTAAGATAATGAACATACTCATCACTCTTGGAAATTTGTTTTCCTTTGCAATTTCTCTCCATCTCTGCATGTCCATCCTGTAACCTAGCCTCCTCAGACAATCACTTATCTCTTTCAGTTACTATAGTTTATTTAGTTTTAAAAAGATTTAAAAATTTATTTTTTTAAAGATGTTACTTATTTACTTGAGAAAGAAAGAGCAAAACTGAGAGAGAGCACTAGCAGGGGCAGAGGGAGAGAGAGAGAGAGAGAAGCAGACTCCCCACTGAGAGGGGAGTCTGATGCTGGGCTTGATCCCAGTACCCTGAGGACAGGACCTCAGCTAAAGGCAGAAGCTTAACTGACTGAGCCACCCAGGCACCTTGGTTATGTGCACTTAGATAAATCTAGAGCCATACGGTATGCATATATTTTGTCTAACTTTTCCACTCATCTTACTTAGAGACTGTCTGTGTTGATGGTGATATTAAACATTTATTCCTTTATATTGCTTGGAAGCATTCTACTGTATGGATATACCACAATATTTTGTCTTAATTTACCCATTTGTGATCACTTAGGTTAACTCAGATTTTAGACTATTAGAAATCAGGCCGCTATAAACATTCACATATTAGGCTTTATATGAACACATGCTCTTTCTTCTCTAGGAATTTAAGGCTAGATCATATAAGTGTGTGCTTAACTTATGAAGAAAATACAGAACTCTTTTCCAAAGTGGATGTACCATTTCACATCCCGCTAGCAGTGTTGGGGAATTCCAGTTCCTCCAAATTCTTACCAATACTTGATTAATACTTATAAATTTTAGCCATTCTAATAGATGTGTAGTAGTATTTCATTATGGTTTTAATATGCATTGTATTTATGACTAATGATATTGAATGTCATTTCACAGGCTTATTTGCTATCTATATCTTCCTTAATGAAGTTATCTATTTAAGTAATATACCCAATATTTTAATGGATGGCTTATTTTATATTATTGAATTTTGCAAGTTCTTATACACTGTGGGTCCAAGTTATTTTTCACTTAAATATTTCGCAAATATTTTCATTCTCTTCTTCCCCTTACTTTGATTCAATTTGCCCTCCTTGATCTAGTTCATTGTGGAAGCCGAGGTCACTGATTTGAAACCTCTCTCCTTCTTTATTATAAATGTTTTATACAGATACTTTCATTGTCCAGGATTTGGTCTATTTTGACAAAGATTCCATAAGCTTTTGAAAAGGAAATGTATTTTGCTGTTGTTGAGTGAAGTGCTCTATACATTACCTTAGATCAAGTTGGTTGATAGTGCTGTTTAAGTCTTCTCTATGCTTCCTGATTTTTTTGTTTACTTATTCTATCAGTTTTTTTGAGATGAGTATAAAAATTTCTATTATTGTGCATTTGTCTAATTCTCTTTCCAATTTTACCATTTTTGCTTCATGTATTTTGAAGTTTTGTTATTGGTAATTTAAACTGTTAGGTTTCTCTAAGTAAACTGATCTATGTCATCAGAAAATAACCTGTTTTATGCCTGGTAATACTCATGGCTTTGAAATCTACTTTGATATTTTATAGCCTCTCTAGGTTTCTTTGGTTTTACTATTAGCATGCTTTATCTCTCTCCGTCCTTTCTCTTCTAATCCACTTGTGACTTTGTATTTAAAGTCTCTTTCTTACAGTTTGCATAGAATTGGGAGTACATACAGATGAAATTTTTCCAAGTTGATAATTTTGGTCTTTTTATTTTATTATTTTTCTAAATATATTTTTTAAATATTTTATTTATTCGAGAGAGAGAAAGAGAGAGGCAGAGACACAAGCAGAGGGAAAAGCAGGCTCCATGCAGAGAGCCCGACGTGAGACTCAATCCCAGGTCTCCAGGATCAGGCCCTGGGTTGAAGGCGACGCTAAACCGCTGAGCCACCAGGGCTGTCCTTTTTTGGTCTTTTTAATTGGAGTTTTAAGACCATTTACACATATGAATTTTTCTAATTTTGAGTCTTTTGTTTTGTTTTGTTTTTTACTACTCACTCCACACTGCATTCAGATTGCACTAGTTTCTCCACTATTGTTCTTTTTTCTGTTCTAGGATCCCACAATATATTCAATCATCATGTCTCCTTAACCTCCTTAATCTATGACAGTTTCTCAATCTTCCTTTGTTTTCAGTGACTTTGACAGTTTGAAGATCACTAGTGAGCTATTTTTGTAGAATGTCCCTCAATTTGGATATTTATGAATTTTCAAGGATGCCTGTTTTATTGCACCCAGCTTGTCAAGGTGTCTGTGGTAAATGTGCTATCCAATTCAATGAGGGGTTAAAAGGAAGTCTCTATCTTTGATTCTACTTTTAGATTCTACAAGCTGCCCAATATACTGCAAATACATTTCCTCTGCCCTTAAGTTTGCCAGGGTTGGTGTTCCTTCGTTCAATGAGCCCTGTGACTAATTCACAACCCATAATATATCTCCCTGTCACTCTTCCAAACTCCCATGATCTTTTCTGGCAATATCAAATTTATTAAATTCTTAACATATTGAGAGTCTTACAAAACTCCCTTACTTTCCCTGTTTGCATCATTCCCTTCTCTTACTCAACAGCCAGTGCTGAGACTGGAGGTAATTTTATTTCTTCCTGAGGATTGCTTTCTTTTACTTTCCAGTTTTATTGAAACATAATTGACATATAACATCTTATCAGCTTGGGATGTGCAATGTAATGACCTGATGCATGTATACATTGTAAAATGACCACTAGAATAAGTTTAATTGTCCGCCACCTCAGTTACAAATTCCTTTCTTTCTTATTTATTATGATCTAATTATGTCTGTTTGCCTTTTTATTTTGTTAGGTGCCAGATTTTTTTGTATTTCTATAAATATTTCTGAGGTTTGTTTTGCAATGCTATTAAGTTATCTGAAACAGTTTTACTCATTGAAATTTAGCTTTTAAGATTTGCTTGAGGGACCAGAGCTGTGTTTTTTGTTTTTGTTTTTCTTCAGGACTAACTATACACTACCAGGGCAATGTAATTATGATCATTCTATCCACTGTTCTGTGCATTGTAAGATCGTCCAGTCTGACTAGTGGGAATGGGCCCTATTCTAGGTCCTGCTTGTGTTTCAGATACTGTTCCCTATAATCCTTTGGGTGGCTTTTTTGGTAGTATCTGGAAGTTTCCTTATATATGTACCCTGATTGATTTTCTACTGTATATGCAGGGAAGATCCTCCACAAATCTGTGGGGTTCGTATTCTATGCAGCATTCTGTTCTCCATTAGTGCTCTGAGAACTGTGATGGTCTCCGAGACTCAGTCCATTCTTGTCAATTAATGCCGTCCACTGGACTTTGCCTCGCTTTCCCTTACTTGCAACACATCCTGGAAACTCTCTCACGACAGTAAGGCCTGACAATGTTAGGGCTCATCGCATCTCATTTGTTTCTTGTCTCTCAGAGATCTCTGTCGTTTGCTGCCTGATGTCTCATATGTTGATAACCATTGTTTCATATATTTTATCTTTTGGGGGTTCTTTTCCTTTTGGGTTGTTTCAGGTGGTAGGGTAAATCTGACACCTATTACTCAAATCAAACCATCTGTTTCTATATGAAGACCTCCTTTTTGATAAACATTCAATGCTTTGCTTTATTTACCCTCCCCTGACTTCTCTACTCCAATGTCTCATTAGTTATAATCTACAATTTTAATCAGATTTTCTTTCCCCAGGGCTTTACCACCTTGTTAAGATTTAGTTCAATTACAACCACATATATAGGGAAGTAGGAATCAGAAATAATTTTGGAATTACAGAGACATTGAATAGTCTGAAAAGAAATAATTCTTAACACATCATGACTTTATTTCAATAGAACTATTTATTTATTTATTTATAATGTTAATTTTTTTAAAGATTTTATTTATTCATGATAGAGAGACAGAGAGAGGCAGAGACACAAGCAGAGGGAGAAGCAGGCTCCGTGCCAGGAGCCCGACACGGGACTCGATCCTGGGATGTCCAGGATTGCACCATGGGCCAAAGGCAGGCACCAAACCGCTGAGCCATCCAGGGATCTCCCCCATAGAACTTTAATAGCACCTTGTTATTACGGTCTACAAGGAGTACACATTTTGTTCATCAGGTTTGGGTACTTAGAGAGCAGGTATTTTAAGCTCATGCATTGCAGTCCTCATTGGAGTAATATACATGTGGCCGGGGAGTTTTCAAAGATAATTCTGGAACTATTTAGAAGGGAAAGTATAGAGGAGTTGCTGACTACAGCACTCACTGGATATTCCCTGGGGTGATGACTTTTCTAAGCATGTGCCAACCATGATCCTAGCTATACTCGGGTGAGGTTATAAAGCTTGTCATTGAAGCTACATCACCAGTGACTTGACCACTTTCTCCTTTCATGTTATTTTTGAAGATGGCCATTCTATACTTTTTTGCCCCATATTTAGTGCCCAGAAATGTCTCTCAGTAGCAGTGATATGAAATAACAGTGAGTTGCTAAGCATGTCTATATTTTATACTTACTTGGCCCACTTACAAGGTCAGGTTGCGATGAGTTATTTCAAAGTCTAGAGATTTATCTATACGAGGAAGATACTAAGAGTAGTGATTCTCTACACAAAAGGAGACAAATTCAGCCCTGGTGCAAATGTGTCACATAGGAGTCCATAGCCTATTTTGGGCAAATGAATCAGTGTCTATGGCCAAGGGCCACCAGCCAAACTTGAATTTGCAACTACTGTAACTGCATCAAGGCCTGCTACAGTAATTCATTGTCTCTGTAAAGCTGCTGTCTCCATCCCTCCAAGACTTGGGGAGAGTATGGTAAAAGACAAGAGAGTCACAAATAAGTGGGGCCAGAATTTGGGGGAATCTGGCCATAGACAGGATCTCAGCTTCTGTTCAGGACCCAGGCCAGCCTTTAGGAAAGAGAGCAGAGAACCTGTGGTAAGAAGGGTATGGAAGCGTCGCCGTTCTCTTCCCCTGTGAGTTCATCCCTTTTCCGCACAAGCATTGCCTTACCCAGGACATTTTAATGCCACTGCTATATGCAGTTGACTTTTTGAAAATGCTGGTTATTTAAACTGACAAGATATGAACAATAAGAATAATATATATTTTTTAATTTTAATTTTATTATGTAAGACCCTGGGCCAGGAATTTAGTTGTGGAAATAAAAGAGGAAGCTGAAACTTAATCAGTATGATTTAATTGTCTTTAGGGATAAAAGCAAAATATTCCAAATCTTGAATACCAAAGTAATGTGGGTTTCCATAATTAATAATGAAAGAAAGATGGGCATTGGAGAATACTTCAGGAAAAAATACGAGCTATCTTTTTATGGGATTAAAAAACTGACTCGACTTAAATCCCATTAGAAACGGGATTCTCTTTTTATCAATAAACAGAGGAGAGCCCTGCAAACTTTCTGCAAAAGATCAACTTAATTATGCGCCAAGATCTCCTGCTGAGGTGGAGATGATATTTTGCTTAACGTGGAACAAATATTTCTGCAAATGACACCATAACTAACATGGTCCCTGGTATGTGAATATCTGCTAACTGAATACAAATAGTTTTAAGAAATGTCATTTCCCCATAAAAAATATTTCTTAATGGTGCATGCAATTTTATTTTAAAATAGCAAGTGCCTTCTTATTTAGGTGCTTTTAGTTTAGAGTAAAAATTAATACCTTTGCCTCTCTAGTCACATGTCAGTTACGGAGAGGTAAACTTGTTGAACTAATGCCTTCTTAGGTGTTACTTTTAGCAGGCAACAACAAAGATTCACAGTGACAGATTTCCTATTGAAAACCTCAGTTCAGATCTGTCTGTAAAGGGATTTTTCTCTAAAGCAAACATTCTTAAACATTGACCAGCGAAAGGAAAACCAGTGTTAATACATCTGGAGTATATAAGAAATTTAAGACTGAAGATAAAGGATTAAGATGGCTTTACTTTCTCTTTAGCCCTCCAAATATAACCTTGGGGATGTCAACACAATATTTAAGGTCCAATATGATAGAATGTTTGAGTTTGTGTGTGCAAATGCATTACATTTATTTTTCTTTAATGCTAAAATGATGCAACCAAGATACCATCATTATACTTTCTGCCAATGTTACCTAATTTTATTTTTACTTTTTTATTTTTATTTTTTCACATTTTTATTTAAATTCTATTAATATATAGTGTAATATTGGTTTCAAGGGTAGAATTTAGTGATTCACCACTTATTCACCACTCAGTGTTCAATACAAGTGCTCTGAGCTTCTTTAAAACCCGTTTTTATTACAGTTTTCCCCATATATAGTATATATTAAAAGACTCGTACTTCCTAATATTCTGTTAAATGTTTGTACTCTCTTAAAATATAAGATTACACATTTTTCAGGTTTTATTCTGCCATTGTTCTATATCATAAGCATGCTTCATAAAACCTTTTGAAAATCATCTAGTTAATTAATTTTTAAAAACCTAAAATCATGAGAAATCATCAGAATTCTCATCTGGATAATTATGGAGATACCATGCTAGTAGCAGCCGTGCTATATTAAGCATATAAACCTCCATAAACATCAGTTTTCCTTGATGTAAAATGAACAATATCTATCATAAGATTATTAAAAGGATTAAGCAAAATTATCTTTTCAAAATGAGTTACATTATATGATACATGATGAGTGCTCTGAAAATGAAATTTCTTCTCCTGAGAATAAATCTGTTCTCTGACACTGAGTCAATAGAGTGCTCATGCTAACTTAGAAGTAGGGCGAGGGATACTATTTTCATCTAATATATTTAGATTAGATTTGACATATTTACTTGCATTTGGATACATATTTTCCACAATGTACTCTATCTTATTCATTTGCATTTGTGTATCTGTTTCCTTTTTCTTGGATTAGCAATATCCCATTTGAGAGTACCCAATGAGAGGGTTAAATTTTTTACCAAAACGAAATTACTTATCTGACATTGAGGGGGGAAAACATAGAATTATGATGATTATGCATTTTGTCATCTCTTCTATTGTGGTGACAATTCTGATGACCTTTTTCGTAGCCATTGTCTAGTTGAATGTTTATATCACCTAGATCTATTCTTAATATGCAGTGAAGAATTATTGCTACACTTCAAATTATTTCCGAAAACCAGAACCTTGATATATGTTCTAATCATGGTCAACAGACCAATTTGAGAAATGACACCAAAGCTTTTCTTGACCTTTTCTTTAGTAATTTGTCATTCATTTGTTTGAGACACATAAAACATAAAAATTATATCACTTTATATAATACTTATTGCATCCATGTAAAGATGATATAAAGTGGGCTCAGTAAAGTTAAGCATCTGGGTGGCTTAGTCAGTTGCTGGGTGGCTCAGTCAGTTAAGCATCTGCCTTCAGCTCAGGTCATCATGATCCCAGGTCATCATGATCCCAGGGTCCTGGGATTGAGCCCTACCTCAAGCCCTACCACCTGCCCCGCTTGCGTGTCTATCACTCTCTGTTCCCCACCTGCTCATCTCTCTCTCTCCAATAAATAAATAAATAAATAAATAAATAAATAAATAAATAAATAAAATCTTAGAAAAAGAAAAAAAAACCCATAGCCATTTTCTCTCAAGTCTCAGAAAGAATACTATTCTCTTTGGTGGGAAAGTGCTGATGTATTTAATCTCATGTATATCATGCATTTTGTTATTTCCTTTTGTATTTATTAAATCCATTCTCTATCCCTCCCTCACCCCAGATTGGTGAGAATACCTGCCTCATAATCTCATCATGACATTTTCTCCCAGATTTGTGTCATCTGCAAGTTTGTCAACAGTGCATATTATATCTTTATGTCATTTATTAATAAGATGTTTAATAAGGTTGTGTCAAGGATGGAGTTTGTTGGCATGCTATCAGAATAATCCCTCCAAGTTGCCATCAAATATTATTTCTTGGGGCTAATTTTTCAGCAGTTTAGAATTAACCGTAAATCATTATTTGAAATAAATTCACCCCCTCCTCAAAGATGTGAGTGACTTTTGGTTTCAAGACATAGAATTCCCCACACTGTTATACTGAGATGTTCTAGTGTGATTCCTTTTGTTGTCATATCCATTTCTCTCTATAACATATTTGGTTTTCCATTTTTCCTGGGCACTTTTCTTTATTCTTGACTTTAAGGCTAGATCAAATTCTAAGTCTTATGTTCAGTATTCTTTGTAAACCTTGTGAAATACATTCATTCACTGCTAAGCATCCAACTTTGAGCTCTCCTTGGCTTAATTCTGTTTTCTTAAACTTCTTACACAAGAGAAACATGTCAGTGTCCTGGAAAAAAGTTTGAAGTTTGGAACTGGATGGAACACTTAACTGATATCATAAGACTCTGACTTCACAGTAGTGCCTTAAATATTAAGAATAGAATAATTAAATAAAACCACAGGTACTATCAGGGGAATGTCTCCAATTCATGTGTCTGTCTATGAGTATGTGCTTGTATGTGTATTTTACTCTTGAAAGTATTCGGGGAAAGTTGCCATAAAGTAATCATTCCTGATGTATAGTAAGCATACATAAACAAGAAATGATTTACATATTGCATGGGATAATTATTTATTTTAAATATGTAACTAAAGTACATAAACCAGCATATCAGATCATATATCAAGAACCTTTTGGCTCATAATGAAGCTAAATTTTAAAAAGTTAAGCAGTATAAAGAAAAATACTAAATAAATACTGGTAGAGGTGACATTACCAAATAGCAAATTTGTGAGTGTAACATGGGTGAGTGAAATGGGATATATCACTCTAGTGAAGTAGGCCAGGCACTGGTTCAGTGGGTTTTGTGGGTTCAGTGGGTTCCTTCCACTTCCCTTTTTACTCAGTAGCTATTCCCAGTCAGAAGAGTCACCCTGGCCTTGTAACAACACTTCCAACCAACTTTCACTATGGATATTAATTTTATTAAGTTGATAATATATCCCATATATCATGTCTTAATGTGCCAGTTATTTTCTTTCTTATACCCAATAGACCATGATGTGAAGGACAATTCCTGTTTCTTCATTGTTTATAGTGAAACATTTAGAAGTTGAAAGAATATTTGAGCGAGCTAAATTAATGCAAATTTAATGATGATTTATATTATCCATTGAGATACTTTGCTTTCTGCATGCGTCTAATGGCTGTATTAAAATGTGAATTTTATTGGCACCTTTATTTAAATTCTCATATTACATTCAGCTCAAGCACTGGTTTTTAAAATTTCTTTCATAGCCTGCTGTCTCTCTGATAAATATGGTTCTACAGCAGATGCAGTATTATTATAGGAGGCAAACAGGCTTATTAAAAGGTGAATAAAGACATCTAACAGGGAAGTGCAATACTAAGGTTTTTAAAGATGTTTGGGAGTAAAGCCAAGCAAACCATCATGTACTGTAAGCAGAATCTTAAAAAAAAAAAAAAAATCAATACCTTGCTGACTAGGCAGCCAATGAGGAAATGGTTAAGATAAAGGCTAATGTGATCATTTATTGATATGTAGCACCTACTTGAACTGTAAGTCAAGTAAGGGGCATGTTCTGTATTGAAAGAGAGTGAGACTGCCTTTTTAAAAAAGTGAACTAACTTGTTTCCCTCAAAGTGTAAAGTGTGCCAGATTATGAGGAACAACAACAACAACAATACATAGTTCAGGAATAATATATCTTGTCACTGAAGGCTTTGTTTTTTTTTTTTTTTTTTTTTTTTTTTTTAAATTTTTTTTTATTATTATTTATTTATGATAGTCACAGAGAGAGAGAGAGGCAGAGACACAGGCAGAGGGAGAAGCAGGCTCCATGCACCGGGAGCTCGACGTGGGATTCGATCCTGGGTCTCCAGGATCGCGCCCTGGGCCAAAGGCAGGCGCCAAACCGCTGCGCCACCCAGGGATCCCTGAAGGCTTTGTGTTACTGTCCATATTTGTCTCTGAGTATAAATTTATAATTATTATATGAGTATGTTTTTACAAACACTCTATGTAGACCTACTACAACTTTAGGGTTTTATGGTGAAGACAGCTATGTTCTCCTGGAACTACCTTTAACATAAAACTTCTGACATGTATACAATTTTAGTCAGCTCTTAGAGTCCATAGATTTGACATCTTGGTATAAAATGGTGAAAGAAAGAAGCAATGAAAAACTATGTTTTGGGGAATTATTTGTGTTCCAGCTGCAGAATAGTTTATAGATATTGGATCAGATGGTATGGATTCAAGTCCTGGATCCAGATTTTAAGAGCTGTGAGCTTTGAGACAAGTAATTTACTGTAACCTTAGTTTTAGTATCCTCAGCTATTCAATATCCTTTCCTTGTTGAGCTGCTAGGAGGATTCTTTGAGTCAGGCTTAGCCCAAAACTCACATAGAGAAAACACTCAATAAATATAAGCTGCAATTAGTGTCTTCAAATCAATACTTAAAAGTCTAACCTGGAATCTAAAAATACTAATGCCAATTCTAAAGGATGGCCCATAATATTTACTTGTGAATCTCTTCAGATATACAAATCCATGTTTTAAAAGATAAATACAACTCTAGTTGAAATGATAGTACTCTTTGTTACTTTTAGGCAAAAATTCTAGTCAAGAAATCAAATTACTGACCTATAATCAATATATCTTGTTATTAGACATATTTTATTTTGTTTAAGATTCTCAATATTCTTTCAAAGTTGAGTTTGGCCTGTTATTACCTATTGTATATTTTATCAGTGTATGCCATCCTGCTACCTTTGTAGATAAGAATAAACACCCAAAACTACGAAAAAGGTTATTATCTAGAATATGTACAAGCCAAAGAATTCATCATGGCAATTTCAACATCTGGGTTAATGTATTGCTGCAATCATTGAGCAATCTTTCAAATGTTCATCTTCCTTTTAGCATAAATCTAAAACAGTATGTGAAATGCATTTGTCAGAAAAGAAAGAGATCAAATTTATATGCTCTCTTTCAAGGAGGAGAAATAGCAAGAGAAGTTCCACACAAAGCCCAAAGCCTTATCTGATGTAAGTGCCCTTCCTCGAAATGGATAGGCTTCCTGACCTCTCTTACCACTCTTGACCTTCTTTGTCTCCTTAGTTATCTCATCTCCCTTCTGTTCCTTGCACACTCCAGACCTGCTTATTCTTCAAGTCCTGTCTCTTCTTTGAATGTCCTTTCTCCAAGATAATGCAATCTCTCAATCATTTTCTCTCTGTTAGTCTTCAAGGTCACTCTCTTCATACAGGATTTTCAAACTCTTGTTTGAAATTCCTCCTTCACACATATTCCCTATTTCCTTCTCTTCTTTATTTCTCATATTAGCACTTCTTACCATCTGATAAACTATTTTTTATTCTTTTATTTACCTTTTTTTTCTTTTATTCAGTCTATTGGATCCCACTGGCCATTAGTCTCTTAAATGGCCATTAGCACATGAACTCAATGAGCATAAGGATTTATATCTGTTCCCTTTATTCGCATAAACCCAATAAGCTCAGAACATTGCCTAGAACATTATAGGCATTAATGCATATTTGTTGAATAAATGAATACATAAATCCTTTTTCAAGTTAGATTCTCCCATAATTAGAGCTTATACTCAATTTTTTATGAGATTTGAGTACACATGGTTTATTAGGAAGATGATTCCAGACACCATTAGTAGGTGGGTGAGGAAGTTAACCAAACTAACGAAGGAAAAAGAGAAGGTACATTATTGAGCAACTTACTGTAGGAATGAGATCCATTCTACCAAGAAATTCTATGAGACAGTGTAGAATATTCAGAGTAACCCCAAACAAAGGAGACAGCTGTGGTATTTATTCATACCAATTCTTATCAGTTATTGCTTTACATTTGCTTCTAGGAAGACAGGTGCATTATCTCCCTGAAAAGCATTTCCAGAGTGGAGCCAAGCAGTCATAAGTGCTTACAGTTTGAAGTCATTGGCTTAGGCACGGTGGATACCAAGGATTGTAGAAGGGCACTGATGTCATATGCTTTAAATCCATATTCCAGAAAAAGACTTCATCACTTGTGGATGCAAGAATCTAAGGATATCACTCTAATTGAGAGACCCTGAACAGCACAATAGGTTGTTTTTCTTATGCACTCACCATCAATTTCCAATCAAACCCTTGTATTCAGCATATATCAGATTTAAATATGCATTAGATTCACTTAAAAGACAAAAAGTTGGCAAAAGAGAGTCTTTAAAACTGAGTATGGGAAAAACAAGAGCCCATCCTACCATGTACCCACATAATTAGATCATAATCTAAGACTCACAAGTGTTGGTCACCATCATCTAGCACAATTATTTCCACTTCTTGTTATCCTCTTTCAATAATTTTTTATTGAATGTCATTTGGTCCTTAAACATATGCTCATGTATATAAAAATGTTTGCGTGTGTGTGTATACATGCATACGTACATGTATATATGTATATGTGTCTTGACCTTAACTTTTCGAAGTATTAAGTCACTAAATTTTAGATCAAATGTAAACCTCCAAAGAAGTGTTAGAAAGAAAAAAAAATTAAGTATTTGAATTGTTACTCAGTTAAATTTATTTATTTATTTTTTTAAAGATTTTGTTTTTTCATTAGAGCGAGGGAGAGAGGCAGGGACACAGGCAGAGGAAGAGGAAGGCTCCATGCAGGGATCCTGATGTGGGACTCAATTCTGGGACTCCAGGATCACGCCCTGAGCCAATGGCAGGTGCTAAACCGCTGAGCCACCAGGGATCCCTCAGTTAAATTAACACATTTTTGACTCTAGCCTTTTTATCTGAGTTCATTATGTACTTTCCAAAACATATTGGTTAGATAAATGTTTTAGAGTGATTGCTCAAAAACAAGGAAATTTCTTTAAAAATAGCTAACACAGCCCCTACTGTTCCTCCATACACAATACCACAACAAAGATACTCCATTCATTATAATTGGTAGTTGGAAATATTCTTCCACAGAGATGAGTCTAGTAACAAGATAATAACAAGGAAAAAGCTTTCTTCAGTTTTGGTATCAATTCTCTGAGGTTTCAAATGGACACACAGTTTAATATTCAATGACAAACGTAACCACAAAAAAAATCCTAATTTTTGTCAGAACTGAGCTATAGCTAGCTTTCTCTTATACTCTCTCTTATTCTAAGGTAAGTATGCACACATGCAAGCATGCCCACGCGTGCGTGTGCACACACATGTGTTGTATGTGTGGTTTCAGAGATAAATAGCAGTATCCTTTGTATGCATTTATAACTGGTATCCACATACTACCTGAAGGGGTGTGTGTGTATGCATGTATCCTTTTGACTTGGTTTTGTGAAACAGATACCTCTCACCTCACCCTAGATATTTATATAGTGATGCTTATCTAATTGTATGTTTGTAAGTAAATGAAATATTCTCTCAGTTGCCCTTTTTCTTCATCTCCCACCTGAATCTATAATACCAAAAAAGGTTTGCTATTTTACACTAAAAAGTAGTTTGTTTTTATGTTCATAATTACTGATTGATATAATCACAAAACTCTAATCATGAATGAGACATTTATAAATACATTATATGGGAGAAAGAATATCAAACAGAAAGAATATGTCACTTTGTTAAGTAACCAACACACATGTCACATTCAATCTAAGAATGCTAGTTCCTGTACAAGGAACTATTAGAATGTATACTAGGGACAAGATAAAAATATAAAGAATATCAAGTGTAAAATGACGTGACTATCACTAACAAAGGCTCTTTTGAAACGTGTATCCACATACATAACCGTAAAAGTGTTTTGTTGCAAATATCTCCCTTTTTCAAATTGGAAAAAAAAAAAGTAAAACATGGAATGCCAAACTCTAGAGAACTATTTAGTTAAGCTAAGTAGTTCCTACTACACTATATCCACAAGATAAATATTATACAGCTGTAGAAGTGGCATTTATAAGAATTTTTAATGACTTAGAGAAATTATTTCTATGTAATTTTTAGTGAAATATACAGTATACAATATTTTATGTATTTTCATAGTCAGAAAAACATAACAAAGTTTGTGTTCTGTGGCTATGAGCGATTTGTTTCTATTTCTCTGTGTTAAAGTCTTACATTTCCATAGAGAAGTATGGTATGAGTCACTTATATAATTAAGAAAAATATTATTTCCCAAGAAATAAGAATGATACAAGATAAAAATATTTTATAGATCTGATAATTAAACATATATGCAGATAATAAAGTTAAAGCACAGTTTTGTTTAAAAGACCTCAGGTGTCTCATAATCTTTCAAATGTGCAGATTGGGAATGTGATTTCCCACAGGATTTAAGTGTCCTATGTGACTCTAATACTTACGTGTGACTTTGAGCAAGTTTCCAATACGTGGTCTATTGCTTATAAAATAAATAGGATGCCTCATAAAGTTACAGTAAAATCATCTATTCACTTAAAATAATAGCATTATAAGGCCAAAAGCAGTGTCTGCAACATGGCAGCCTTTTAAATAAATACCATTTTTTCCTCCTAAATTCACATTGCTTATTGATGATAAAGTTGATATTGCAATCTGCATCTACTGTTTTTATTTATTATTTGCTTATTTTTACATACTATTTTTCTAATTTATTATTACTATTTTTTTTCTATTATTACTATTTAAATAACAAGTTACTTAATTACTACTATTACTTAATGATCACTAGCAACTCTTCATTAAGCCAGGTGTTCATTTCAGTACAGTGTATTTCACTTTAATTCTTAGCCTTCGGGAAATTGAAGTCGAAGGAAGATAAATAATGACTTTATTTATTTATTCATGAGAGAGAGAGACACACACACACACACAGAGAGGCAGAGACACAGGCAGAGGGAGAAGTAGGCTCCATGCAGGAAGCCTGATGATCAATCCCTGGAGCCAAAGGCAGAGGTTCAATTGCTGAGCCACCCAGGCATCCCAAATAATGACTTTAAATTGCGGCATGGAACTGGAGGGTATTATGCTGAGTGAAATAAGTCAATGGGAGAAGGACAAACATTATATGGTCTCATTCATTTGGGGAATATAAATAATAGTGAAAGGGAATAGAAGGGAAGGGAGAAGGAATGGGTGGGAAATATCAGAAAGGGAGGCAGAACATGAAGACTCCTAACTCTGGGAAAGGAACTAGGGGTGGTGGAAGGGGAGGAGGGCGGGGGGTGGGGGTGAATGGGTGACAGGCACTGAGGGGGACACTTGATGGGATGAGCACTGGGTGTTATTCTGTATGTTGGCAAATTGAACACCAATAAAAAATGAATTTATTATTAAAAAAAAAATAAATTGCGGCATGAGTAGGAGCCAGAATTAGGATTCAAATCACAGACTGACTTCAGTGCCCAGGTTCTTTTCACTCTGTCTCACTATCTTCCACCAAATCAGAGTTTGATGTTCATCCAAAAACATAAAGTGGTTTCAACAATTGTCTGGTGACTCTGATTTAACAGGGTCAGACCAACTAGACGGATGCAATCCAAGGCATATTTACAAATATGTTGATAGACTCACTTTTTATTTGCCTCAAGTTGCCTTTCCTTTGCTTTTAAAATAAAACAGAATCAATATTTAGAAGAAGGAAGAAGCTTGTTTTTCTGTCAGCTAGATGAGGAAGCACTAGTAGAATTGCTAGCACATGACTACCAGAATCTGTAATAGAGAGTCAAGAATGACTCTGTGCTACCTACATCTTCGTATTTTGGAGATCTGGGTTCCTCTTCAACTGAGGTTCACAAATGCAAATTTGTTTGTACAATATTACCATTCAAGCTGTCAAGGCAACAGGCTGTTGCAAAGAGAATGATAAATGGAATAGAAGGGGTTTGGCAGATGATGTACAGTGTGTTGGCAAAGATGAAATAATAACTACTTCCCCCCAGTTCACAGCCATAAAGTTACAAGACAAATTTCTAAATAAGAAAAAAAAATCACAAATTCTTGTCAAGTGCAATATATGGCATTACAGGATGTAATATGACACTTTCTAAAACTGCATAATGTGAATTCAAAAAATTTCCACTGAAAATTGTATTACATTGACATGCAATTTATAAAATGTCATTATTGGAGCTTCCAGAGAGCTAACTTATTATAGATTCACCTCTTTATAAAGAAAATATGTCATTGGTAGTTTGTTTTACTTTATAAGCCTTTCTCTTCTCTACCTAGAAGAATAATGTAAAAGTTAAAAAATAAATAAAAAATTCAACAGTGAGACAGAAGTAGTAGGATCCCACTGGGACAAGCCACAGCTGGCATTGTTATTCTCAACCACTGGTGCATCCACATATTCTTTCCACTTCTCCTAGAAGAACAGGCTGTGCATGTAAGTGTTCATTGAGGAATATTACCCTGATTGATGAGAAGTAACATGAAATTAATTTTCAGATCCACCAAACACTTCACAATGCAAGGCAACCTGCAGCTTTCCAGATAATCAATATCACTAGAGGCTGTAATAGCATATGTCACATAGAGAATATGCTTTAAAAAAAAAAGTGTTCGTACCATCTCCTATCTTCATGGAAGCCTGGATTTGCAAATTACTTTTAAATAGAGACTAATTCTGAGGCTTCTCCTGGAAAGAGATTGAATTTCCCAGGTAATTATAAACCGATGAAATAGCCTAGGAATTATGTAAATCAGCACATACAGATAAGAACATTAATAGAAGTCCCTCTTATTTTTAAGCAATAAAATAATGTTTGCATTAGGATTCTTGTCTGTAAATGACAGAAACCTTGTGCAAACCAATGGCAAAATAAATTTTACCAAGGAATGGATGGAGTTGACTTCAGGAACAATTTGGCTGCAGGTATTTATGTAGAGTCATAAGAGCCCTATCATCTTTTTCTCTGTTCCTAAGCTGTTCCTTACTTTTTTGGTGTCTTCTGTGAATGGTGCTTCCTATGTGATTTTTTAAATGACCCATGGCAACGTGAGGCAATAGTACTTGTCATCTCGAAAGAAAGAAATATTCTCTTCCAGGAGCCATGGAAATCTCCAGTGACTTTAACTGGCCTTGTTAGGTTTTTATCAGAGACTCCTAATGCCTATTTCTATATCTAGTTTTTATTTTCTCCTCAGCAACAGAACTGTGTCTCTTAGGTTGACACATTGCTATTCAGAATAAGTCATCACATTTCCCATCTCCCCTTATAATGAGTTTTTAACACATGACTAAGTTTATCCCATTGAATATAAACAGAGGTGTTATACAGGACTTTCAGGAAGACTGTTTAAGGGGGCTTTGTTATTTTTCTCAAAGTAGAAAAGCTTTTTGTTTTGTTTTGTTTTGTTTTGTTTTTCCTTGAGAGAGAGAGAATATGGATACAATGCAGGGAGGTGTGGGGGCAGTGAGGTGGGGACAGGCAGAGGGAGAAGGTGAGAGAATCTTAAACAGGCTCCACATTCAGTGCAGAGCCCAATGTGGGCCTTGATCTAACAACCCTGAGATCATGACCTAAGTTGAAATCAAGAGTCCGATACTTTACTTTGCTGAGCCACCCAGGCTGTCCTCTTCGTTGCTTTTTGCCCTTCCTTCTTCAGGACTTCAAGGTGAAGACCCAAGCGCTAGTAGTCATCCCGGCCACGAGTGACTAAGAACAATGGAAGCCATTAGTTAAGACAGTGAAGTAAATTGATAAAAATCTGCATTCCTGAGGATGTTGTTTAGCCACCATATAATCCTTGCATTTCCCTCCTCTGTATATTTAATTTCAAAGAAGAAAAATCGTCTATCAGGTTTAAGCTATAAAATCTTTTTTCTTTTTCTTTTTTTTTTTCATATTGAGTTAGTGAGAACAACAGAAACCCCGCAGTCCTTTTTTTTTTTTTTTTTTTTTTTGGCAAGGCCAAGAAATGCCAACATTTCTTAAATCACAAGCTAATGTCTTCTTACTAACTTTTCTCTAAAATTATTTTATACGTTATGTTTTCAAATTGATAGCTTATTCCTCAAGACGTAAAATTTTCTAAGCCATTTTCATCTGATCAGCAGTTGAATAAAACACATGGCAAGTTTACAAGTGACATTTTATTTTCTAAAGCAGTAATAAAATATTACTAGTGAAAGAGTGTATAGTTTCAATTTGGTTAGGTATCTATTTAGAGTCATTAAAATATTATTTTTTTAGAATATTTAATACACAGGGGCACCTGGGTGACATAGTCAGTTAATGGTCCAACTCTTGATATCAGCTCAGGTCATGATGCTGGGGTTGTGAGACTGAGCCCTACATTGTTCTCTGCACTGGACATGGAGACTCCTTAATATTCTCTCTCTCTCCCTCTATCCCTCTCCCCCGACTCATGCACATGCTCTCTCTCTAAAAAAAAATAATAATAATAAGAATAATAATAAACAAAACATGTCTGTATATGTACATGTTATAAATGATGACTATTGCCTCATATATGCATCATTTCACATATTCATTGAGGAATATTTTCCCTGATAGTGTGTATTATTTTGTCCTATGCTGCAGATCTAACCAGAAAAAATAAATGTGTTATATATGAAAAGCCTACATATAATACCTATACATAAGACCTATACATATTTTCACTACTAAACATTATGGGAAACATTTTCGTGGCATGCATTTTTTTAGGAAGTTTTCAAGAGAAAAAAATAAGTGATATAGACACCCTGAAGCATCATTTAATTCACAGATTAAAGTGAAACCTTTGGCACCTCCAAAAAGGATGCAATTTTTGACAACAGTATTGTTTATATTCTATATTCTAAGTTACATAATTGTAGTTGAAATCTATAAGAAAATACTGGTTTATTTGTATTTTTTGAATTCCATCTAAAATTTTCAAAAAGTATGCTTTTGGGGGACGGGGGGCAAAGCTAACTGTACTTTTGGGTCAGAGAGATATCAGATGATAACAAAGTACATTTTATGTCTTAGGCAATCCAGTGCTCTTATTGCTACTGAAATCATCACCCCAAATATGAAGACAGATAATTATAAACTGATACTACAAGTGGGTAGGACAGAATGAGTATATGGTACTTTCAAGTGCCAAATAAAGATATCTCTGGAGAAATGCGTATATGTATGTGGGATATACATGCTATTGCTTATACTTAGTGTGGAACATTTAAATTTTGACTTTGTTTTTGTTTGTTTTTAACAGAATTCTCTTTCAGACTACCCTTCTGTTCTGAACACACCTGAGTGTTCAGGGGCGAAATGAATAATTCTTTACCATAGTATGGTTATTTGGATTTTCCAAATGTCTTATAATTCTAATAGTGAAGTCTTTTTAATTAAAATATAATTAAAATAAAATTAAATGCTTAGATCTGAAATGTTTAATTTCATGAGTTTTTGCAATTTTATATACCATGCAACAAACACCAAAATAAGATCCAGAACATTTCTCTCTGCCCCGAAAGTTTTCTCATGTACCTTTCAGTTAATTGTATGTATTCTTTATATTAATTGGAAAAAATGTTAACTATTTCAAGTTTTCTAAACCATGAGCCTGATATATTGTTGCATTTTTTAAGCATTATTCAAAATTTCTCGGTAATGTTTTATAGTTTCCAGTATGAAGATATTGCACAAATTTCACTAGTTTTATTACTAGGTATTTGTTATTTTATTGACACCATTGTAAAAGTTTTCTTTTTTTAAAAATTTCATTTCTAGTTGCTGCTAATATAGAGAAATATAATTAAATATATATATGGTCCTTGTAGCCACCAAAATCATATTGCTTCCAGTAGTTTGTACGTTCCTTTGGATTTTTTTGGTATAATGAGAAACTTAAACTTCTCTTTCACTTATGTATTCCAGTCCACTTCCCTCATTCTGGCTCACAAAAACATCACAGACACCAGATCTTTTTTGTTTTTTTAAGATGTAGCCCATGCATATGCAAGTGCTAATAGTATTTCAGAATACACCATATACAGTTTTACATTTCGGTAATCCCTCTGGGGGGATCAAATTTGTAGTACTATCTGTAATTCATGTGGAAACACATTAAATTAAAAAAATCAAGTTTTTAGATACTCCATTTGTTTTCTTCATATTTATAATACCAAAAGAAATACTGCATTGTTTGAAAGCTATTTAAATTTTTGAATTAATAGAAAACTCTATATATTGTGAGCATTTTATATTAATTACTCTAGAGTATTATAATGCGGAGTCATATATGTTCTGTTCTACAATTAGTTCTTTGGGCCAGTAATTTTCTATCTTGGCTGCTCATTGGAATCAATCAGCTAGCTTTAATAAAAATACTGATGTCTAGGTTTCACCCCAGAGAGTCTGATTTTATTGATGCAGGATATTGACTGGGCAAAGGGATTTTTAAGTTTCCCAGGTGATTTTAATGTGTAGCCAATTTGAGAACTGCTGTTTTACCTTGTTCATAGTTTCTTATTAAAATTATATTTATATTTATACTTACATTAATCTCCTCAGGAGAGACTTTAAGTACAGAACAAAGTCTACATGGGTTGTATAGTTTGTATTTGTAATTTTTATAACTAATGTCATGGATCAAAAGTTAACTGATTTGGAAACACAACATTTTAATGACCTTGCATAAGGCAATTAACCTTTCAGTGTTACTCTTTCTGCATGCCCCAAATGGAAATCTTCACAATGAACTGTAACTTGTCTTTGTTTAGAAATGAGTGCAGATCTCTTTCAAACACAAAATATGATACAAATATTTAAGCATAGAAAAAAAGTACAAATAGGATTTAGGGGGGGGAAACCCTCAAAAACAGTTACTGTATCGATACTCAGTACCAATTGTGAACCTTTTGTAGCCATGGGAATTTACTTGGGGCTAATGTTGTAATACTAAGTCCTATAGTCAATTTTTCTGATCCAGTTTGAGCTTTTTTACTTTCTCATATTCTAAAAATTTGAAACAATATTTTAAAATGATGCAAGCAACACATAGAAATACAGGTAATTTGAAACAAACATAGAGTAGTGGTTTCAGATAAGTTTGTTTTAACTGTCAAAATGAAACTGTCTACATAGTCCAATACCAAACCCCATATTTTCAATGGGCATTATATAAATTCCAATCATCCTAACACATTTATTGAGTGAAATGTGCAAAATGCTATGTTAGAACTTCTGTGGATGTTAATCCAACTTTAAAATCTAAATGTAGGTATAACAAAGGCAAAAAGAATATATCACAAAATACAGCACTCAACACAGTGACACAAGATAGGGCATGAGTAATCATTAGCAGGCAGGTAGGCTACAAAGAAGAAAGGGAGAGAAAGAGGAAGGGAAATGCAGGCTCTTTATATATAGACATATGTAAAAATATATATTTTCTATCTATCTATCTATATCTATCTATCTATCTATCTATCTATCTATCTATCATCTAATCTATCTTTTAAAGGAAAGAGTAGCAACTAGCAACATATAGCTTACCTTCTCCCTTAATTTATTTTACTAGTCTGAGTTATTAAACTCACTGTGCATCTCTAATACAGCTGAGAATAAGGAATCGATCTAAGTATATGAAAGGGGAATGTGTCCTAAGTTGTACGTTGATATTTATAATTTTATTATTGTGATGTTATTGAATTTATCCCATCTTTATGTTTCAGACCCCTTCTGCTCACTATATTTCATAGACCTAAGAACAATGTTATCCCTAGAGAGCTTCTTATAAATCCAGATCTACTCAATTGCAGTCTCTCTTTTAGAAAATTTCCAAATAATTTATATGTATACGTGCATTGAAGTTTAAGATGCATTGCTTTAGCCCATATACAGTTAGCTATTGCTCTTATGGAAATTAAAAAATATATAACCTAAACTTTAATTAAATTCCTATTGCATGCATTCTGATTCTGGTTGAGCTTTGGACGCAGATTTGTTGTAAAGAGCACTAAGGCAAGAGTAAACACACACACAAATATTGACTGTGCCATTTAATGGTAGTAAAAATTCATCAAGCTTCTAAATTCTATCTTTTGTCATTTGTAAAATGAATAGCCAGTTAATACCTGTCCTTGTGCTCAGTGGAATTGTTTAAAAGTTCAAGTGAGATGGCACTTTATTAATTTTCAAGGCCTGTACATTTTAGGCTCTATTATACTCTATGAATTTAGATCAGTTGATAGGTAGGTTATGAGTAAAAAACTCAGGGAGAAAGGCAAGCTGACCATCTCAGGATCTGGCTAATAACTATTTTTGTTGCCTTATAGAAGAAGTAGAAGGTGACTTAGGAAGGCAGTATCCTAAAGAGAATGTAGTTCTTCATAGTTTTTATTTTTTATTTTTTGATTGATTTGTGTTGACTTTATGTGAGTGGGCCAACCACTTGCTTTGTAATTCGCTAGTGATGAAAGCATGACTGATAACAACATAAAACAAGACAGTAGGGTGAATTTTATTTAACACTTGCCTTCAGCTTTTCCTAGAGATGCTGCTCAGTTAGTAACTGAATTAAGGTCTGTGGAGATGTCATATGCCCTGGATTTGGCCTGGCAGTGAGGGTTTTATGAGGGATGTCTTCATGGAAGTCAACAGCACAAACTCTGGCTCTTTCTATTACAGATAAAAAGACTTGTGGACCTCACGAATTCCAATGTAGAAACAACAACTGTATTCCAGATCACTGGCGGTGTGATAGCCAGAATGACTGCAGTGATAATTCAGATGAAGAAAACTGTAGTAAGTAACTCTCGCTTGAGAACATTGTGAGCTTGACAGCATATTCAATAAGCAGGATAGCAATTTTTAGTTCAGTTAAGGTATGAATTTGAACCTATCTGTCCTACGGCTCACATTTTTATACATGTATTCACATTTGGACAAGAATATTCGGACTAAATTGACCTGAATCTCAAATGGTAGAATTATTGAAATGCTCATACTGGGAGTTATTTTCTTACAGTTATCAGAATTGGTATGAAAGTATCATGAGGTTTAATGCAACCCATTAGTATGCAATGAAGTGAGCCCTTGATGCAAGTTCATACAAAAAGCTGAATGATGTGGAGACAGTACAAAACATATCATTCTTTAGCGGATGGTATTCATTTCATTTCCGTCTCAAATCCTTTTACACTACAAATTTACCCATGAGCATCTTTCAGCGAAATATCATTTATTCTCCCTGGAGTGGTGAACACCATATGTATTCAGGATGCTTTTCTCTGAAAATAGAATAACACTATTATCATCATCTGCCTCCTGCATTTTTATGTAATAAATTTAAAAGACAATAATTGTCCAACAATTTTATTTTCTAAAAAGTATGGCAGTATGTAAAATTGTGACAGCAACCTTATATTCTAGCATTAATTTCTGAATATATTTCTTACCAGCACTTTCTCACAGTGCTGTTTAAACAAAGAAAGCAATATAGTCATGTTTTAAAATAAGATATTAATCAAATTCCATTTATTAAATATTTATATTCTGCTACTTCCAGAAAGTATTTAATAATAACAATAGTGTGTACTCATACATTGGACTAAGAACATTGGTTTCCCAAGACACAGGAGATGAAATAGAATTGTTACATTAAAGCATAGGAAGATGTTATATGAAAGTATGTAATTAGTAGAATCACAGGCTTAACAAACCACTTGGACACTGAGTTTGCAAAATATCAACTTTTTGAAAATAGCTTTTTAAACTTAATCTGACTGATGTTTAAGAATCAGGTATATTATGTATGAAATATCTGGATCATTATGATTATGGAATACTCTGATTTGGGGACCTTTTATTACTCCTTCATATATAGGTTTCTCAACTGATCTTATGCTTTAGGAAGGTGAAAAATATTGCAAAGAGTCTTTAGAAGGTTCCAGATTATTTTAATCAATAGCTTTAAAATTTAAAAACTTTATAGAAGGGGTTTTCAGATACTATCCAGTGATTAAGAGAAAGACCTAATAAGGTAAGAGTGGCAGGAGGAGAAGAGCAAATACAAAAAAGAAGCAATTGCATATCCGTTCTGTTTAATTCACCTTTATTTCAGAGCTAAAATATACAGATAGATACATTTAGTGTTAGTTATCAGTAGGATACCGAGAGGAAATACCTAATGGCTGAATGATGTTGAGAGCAGGAGAGGGGGAGAAGTGAGAAGGCCACATTGGAAACTTACATCTTTGAAAACCTTTTATTCAAGTGGAGGCTGAAATTGTGAAGAAGTTAAGTTACTGCTGTAACTAGAGAATAAGGGGAAGAAGGATGAAAGGTGGAGATAACCTGTGTCTTAATCTGCTGGGGTTTCCTATGTGGTTGAGTATGATTTTGCTGGCATCTCCTAAAAGTCTTCCTTTCATGCAAGAACACAAGGAGCAGGAACACTGCCTTTCACTCATCACTGAGGAACCTTAGTGATAAATCACAACAGCCACAGAACCCTTAAGAAAAACCAAGAGAGTGGCTGCAATATCAAGCATTGCAGTGTAAAATACCAAGTTATGTGTGGTTCTCTTTTGGTTCTCATTAAATCTAAGTATGTGCCCTAAGATAGCAACATTGAGTAATTTGCAGGGGACAAATGACAATGAACAAGAAGGAAGCATATTATAATTGTGACATGGAAGGGAGAGGGCATACATTGGACCAGTATCAGAACTGGTAACATGGTAAACAGGTAAGGATGTGTAAGAGGAAGAATTGCGAGATCTGGATAATTGGGCAGTGTTTAAAGATACCATCTGAATAGGCCTGAAGGAATGAGAAAGTTCAGACATTGAAAATGCCAGTGGTTCTACATAGACAGAAGCTGAGTTGATGAAGAGAGAGAAAAAATACAGTATAGCCATATGAGGCACCAAGAGATTGGTCATAGAGGAGTCAGCTTTAGGAAAGATCTGCTCCCACATAAAATGCTATCAAGATATTTCCATTTTCTCACGATCTGTTGAAACTATTATAATTTCATGTATATTTTACAATAAAACTATTAGTACATATATATAAATTACTATTTATATATGGTAATCATGACTATATATATAATATATCACATCACATATATAAATTTAATTTTAGTAGATAGACATGATGACAATACACTATACTGTTACCACATTTTCTAAATATCATTAGTCAATGGTATGCATTTTAGTTCACATTTGAGGATTCTTGTTAGTGATTATTAAGTAGAGAAAAATGACAGAGATAGTAAATTAGCCTTAGAGTAAAAAAATAATAGCAGCTTTTTTTTTTTTAATTTTTTTTTAAGATTTTATTTATTTATTCATGATAGTCACACAGAGAGAGACAGAGAGACAGAGACACAGGCAGAGGGAGAAGCAGGCTCCATGCACCAGGAGCCCGATGTGGGATTCGATCCCGGGTCTCCAGGATCGCGCCCTGGGCCAAAGGCAGGCGCCAAACCACTGCGCCACCCAGGGATCCCAATAGCAGCTTTTTTTTTAGCAGCTTTTTTTTTTAATGTGACCACATTGCATCAACCAACACTCTCCTGCATTCCACTGCACCACTCATGTCTTTATCACATGCATCTCAGTTCCTGTTTAATATCTGAAGCTAGTGTAGGGAGTAGGGCTATTTCTCAGGGTCTAGCACAGGGCCTGACACACTTATCATATTAGCAATGTATTGTTAAAATCACTTTTGGACTTACTTGTGTATGAATCTGATGAGTTTACTCTTTAAATTGTGTTGGAAACACTCCAGGCATAGATATGGGAAGAGTTTGAAACATAGTGGAGCAATTAACTGCCAGCGATGTTTTAAATCTATTATGCTTTCTACTTTTTTATCTTTATATGGGATAATTAGTCCATTGTCATTTCTTCATCATCTGCTGATGATTTCCCTTGTTAAGTGTTCAGCAGGGACACTCTGCTCCAACAATGATTTAGGCTCTTAAAAACAAGAAAATTTTATTGCTATTGGAGTTATTTTGTCATCTGTATCAAAGGTTTGGAAATGTCTGACAAATCTCAGCATCTATACCACCTTTATCAGAAACAAATTTATATGGCATGTATGCCTCCTAAGTAATTGATGTGCAAAATAAATTATTTCACATCTTTACATTATTAAGAAGTAACTACCAATCCAATAGAATTAAAAGCACCAAATAACTTGATCAACCAGATTAAGGTTTTTGTAGAGAGACAAGCTGTGTCGGCCTTATTTGAATTTCTAGTACTTTCACACTGAATTTATATCAGAAGATTATTTGTATAGCACGTCAGTTATACTAATTGTATTCTAAAAATTCTCCTCAGATGCTTACACCCACATTTATATAACTTTTGAACTTATCATCAAGGGTTTATGATAATATACTCAGAAGAGAATTTGAAGTCTGGAAACCTTTCTGCTCTGCCACTAACTCTATGGCTTTGAAAGTCACTTTATTTTCTAAACTTAGTTTCTTCAATTTTGTGTAAGATGGCTTCTGAAGCTCTTTTCAGTTCTGAGTCTATACATTTTACCTCCTTTATTATCGAAGGAAGTGACTTTTCTATGCAATGCCCTGTTCTTTATTATTATTATAGAATCCAGATCAGCCTTCCAAAACATGCCCTGTAAAAGCTTCTTTGTTGTTGATTTGGTACGTTTAGATGAGATTTATGGAAAACCCTGTTAATTATTCATCCGGGGGTTTCCCTTTCTACTTTTGATCTGGGAACATAGGTAGCATCAGAGAAAGTTAATGTGAGAAAAACATTTTGGAGATACTGGGGAAAATTTCATACTCAAATTTTCTTTTTAAATGCATTATCTTCCAGGTATAATCATTTTGTTGTTCTCTTTAAAAAGAAAAATGTTAACTATCATGCCAAGATCTAAATATTGGTCTTTTACTTTATCCAGAAAAGATCAAAGGTAAGAAACAGTAAGACAATATAATCCCTCAGGACATTTTTTCATAACCAAATTAAATTGTCCTCAAGAGAGAGTTTATTTTTGAGATACCCAGTAGCAGAAGATTCTGAGGCATATAGATGAGAGTTAAAAACAGACTTGCTATCCCATTCCTTGATGACACTTGTATATGTATAAATAATTCATGATTATTATTCAGAAGTGGTTTTGCTGGCATTCTTAAAAGCATCATAGAGCCTCACAGAATTTCATATGCACTGAAAAAACTTTTTCCAACAAATCACTCAGTTCCTCTGAGCCCATATGAGAACAGAATAATTAATAATGTTAGAAAAGTCTCTATAGAATAAGTGTTCTGTGGAATTATTGGGCAAATGCTTTGAAATAACTTCTAACCTTATAACGGTATCATCTTAGATCAACAACATCCAACCCTCCCCTATAGCAAAGTGTATCAAAGTTTGTGAAGTCAATGTTGTTTGGCATATGATGAACACACTTGTGTTTAATTAAGATAGAGGCAAGTTAGAATATTAAAGGGAAAAAATCTTATTCAGATACCTCCAAGTCCACAAAATTCAGTATGTCTATTACTTTTAAAAATCGAAGTACAATGTGTTTAAAAAATATTCTCTATTTTTTTAATGAAAATCATTTCGATTCTTATTTTCCATTATTAAATAAAGCACTTCTTAATTAATTAATTCATTAGTTTTGCTGTAATTTCTTTTCTCTAAGAAGAAAACTGCTTGTCTGCAAACAAGAGGGTGCAATAGTTTCAGTACGGAGGAATGATGAGAGAAAAAGGGTTCTCTTTTATTTTTAAGGGAAGTAGATATTACTATCCATGTGCGTTGGACAAGTAACTTGGCTTCTCAGGGCTTTATTGGTAATCTCTGTAAATGTGAACACTTATTATCTCCTCAGTAGTATTATGAGCAATGATATGGCCTCGCAGTAAATAGTACAGGCCCTAGTATCAGACTGTAAGTTCAAGTTCAATAGTAGCTCTTATGCCTCCAGGGTATTTGGAGAAAGTTCCTTATCCTCTCTGTGCCTCAATTTACTCTCCGACAAAAGGGTCCTATAATAGCACCTACCTTATACAGTTTTTAAAATTAATTGTTGAGTTAATTCAAGCACTTAGCATTAACTTCACCTAGTGCCTAACAACAAATAAGCAATCACCAGCTGGTAGTGATTATTATTGTTATAAATAGTGATAATAGTGTTAATATAGATGTTTTAATATTGAAACGTGGTATATGTAAACATAATGCAAAGACAAAAAAAGAAACTGCTATTGTCCTGCTCACCAAATAAAGGAGTGTTGAGAAATGAGAGGGGTCTTCCTGCTAAGTGGCTTTTTCTCATTCCACTGAATAGCATTTTGTCTTATTCATAGTCTGAAGTTCACGCTGTTGAAGAAAGTAAGTCCCAGAGCAGAACAAAATGCTAATACATATTACCATAGTTCTTCCAGTGGTCTCAGGAGGGATCTTTATATAGAAATGTAAGAGCCTTTATGATACCAAGCATTCATGGTGTTACCCTATAGCTAGAAACCGGGTGTTTGTGTAAAGCAATATTCAAACTCAGGCTGAAATATTCACAACCTTTATGCAGAAAATTAGGCTTCATAGGGCTACTCCTTAAATTAAATTTCTGTTATTCTTCCTTCCCTTGATAAGACTGTTATTGTGTGTGAGCCAGCTGTAAATACAGTTAATGAGTAGAGAAAATAAAAAGGGGTTTTTCATCATGTCAGATATCAGTTCTATTTAGAGAACAAAAACTAAACAAGAGATGATCTCTAGCAATCATATCGATTATCTGTGGGAAAGAAAAAAATTCCTAAAATCCTATTTCATTGTCCAGATAAAACATACTCAATATCAGAGTTAAGCCAAGTAGCAAGTCATACTCTTTGGCCTAAATCCTAGGGGAAGATGGTGAAGCATAATTAAATCAATAACTGGCAAAGTATCTAAAATGGCAGGTAAATTATACGGGGCATAAGCAAACAATTGCATCAACAAAGAGGCAGCTTTTAAAAACAGAGCCACCTTCTGTCCCTTCCACTCTTACCCATCCAGTCATGTTCAGTGGTATCTCCCCATCTACCCTTCTTGTTTTGTGAACTCTAGATTTTCTGGAGACAAAATTGAAGAATTAGAAAGTCATTAAAATGCAAAAGAGAAGTCAAGAGTCAAAGGCTAGACTTACTACTTAATTAATAAATGGCCCCATGGGTACAGCATCATAAGATATCTTATTTACTTAAACTAAATACATAAAATGACTCAGAATTCCAACAATTGGAAAAGATTATTTATTATGTAATATGTAGATTTTTATGTCTTTTATTTTACTTTGATTTTTTTTTTTTTTACTAAACTATGGTCTTTTTTCCATTTGTTTCTATAACGCCACTTTCTATTCATGACTTTAAAATAAATTTGAAAAAACATTATTATGTCCCATAGATGCTTCATGAAACACTTTTTTTAAACAATATATTGGTTCTGCTTGGCTAACCTCTTTTTTCTTAGTGCTACTTCATGCTATATGTCATATAAATTTAGAATGCAGTTGCATATAGTAGAATAAACCCGTGCTATTTTTCTGTCCCCAGAGCCACAGACCTGCACACTGAAAGATTTTCTCTGTGCCAATGGGGACTGCGTTTCTTCAAGGTTCTGGTGTGATGGAGATTTTGACTGTGCAGATGGCTCCGATGAGGTAGGCAACTTTTCAAAACCAAACAAGAAAGAAAGTTCTTTAGAGTCGCATTCATAATTATTATTCAATCCAGTAAGTGTGACATGGACAGCTCTGAAATGCACTTTACTCCTGACACAATAAGATAAGTAGTATTATGTCTAAGTGCTGTGCCGCACACATCCAGCACAGGGAATAGCTCTTGTACTACTATTGACAGTTAATTTTATAGTCTGTTTTACCTCAAGTGGTGAATGGCTGGGTTGGGAATAGGATGTTTGGAAGCCCTATTCCCTATAGCTGATGCCTTTGCCATCTGTGAATTTGTTCATAAATTTTCCTGCAGTATTTATAGTCAGGACTAATATTTTTATGCATTTTAAACAGTTTCTTCTCCCCAGTCTCTTTCTTCAATAGATACAGTCTTATAGACTTCGATGTGGGTCATCAATTTTCATGAAACCACAGGTTCAGCTTTGCTTAGATGATGAATCACAATCCATTTATAATAAGGTCTTTGTACACACAGCTTAAGTGAAAAAGTTTAGAACATCTCTGGATAATTCCATAAACTTAGATTGTGTTAACACATAATACTTCATGCAATTTATTATTTATGCATCTATGTATTTGTGTCTCCGCTGTTAATTATTCCGTGAAGCTTTAGAAAAAAAGCATATGCTACACAGTTATATTTTTTTCTCAATCAAATCTAAAAGGACTTGTAATCCTTTACTTTCCAATATCAGAAATAAATCCAGTAGCAGTCACATTTCATGATTTTCTCCATTAATGATTTTCTATGTTAATATCAGGAACACAGCACTGGTGAAATCAAGCCTAGTCAGATATAAAAGAAAAAGGTATCTGGTTCTCCATGGCCAGCATGGCTCCTTCTAGGGTACAGTGACTTCCTAGAGCTCTGCTGCTCTGATTGACACACATGGATCTTCCCCTCATGAAAGTCCTCCCATTGACCATAGGTTTGCCTAGAAAAAATCTTCTCTGCTGATCTAGAGGTTTCTGTGTCAACCCTCTTTAATCAGCCACTGATTTCCTGAATCTTTGGGAGACACTGTAGGTCTCTACTATTTATAGGACACGCTCAGACTGGTTCTTTCCCAGTCTTCGGTATTATTAAGATTGATCAATTTTCCATTCTCATACTATGTTGGAAATGTCCCCAGTCACATTCGGGAGCCTAGATTTTGGGAACAAAAATGTATTTCACTTCTCACCTAAAGACCAGGAAACCTAAGCCTTGAGGTTGCAAAGGTCTGCTGACCGAGGAGAAGTTGAAAAATACCACTTATATTCATGGGGCTTTTCACAAACAAGTCAAAACAGAATTTAAAGAAAATTCATAGGAGAGCTAAATTAGTATATTGCCCAGCTACATATTTTCTTAGTATCCACTCATTCAAAAATTATCTTAAATGTTTCCCACTCTTTCACGTAAACTCATCCATACCATGAAAGTTTGGTTTTTTCTCTTTAGAAAATAGGTTTCACTGGCCCTGTGTAATCTGTGAAACATCAAGAGGTGGGGATATACTGCTTAAGGCATATGATTTCATCTTCCACGTTATTCAGTATATATCCAAGGTATATATCTAGACTCAAACATACATTTCCTTTTCAAAATCTTATTCAAGTGAAAGTAGACATTCTTATTAACATCATTTTTCTCATGTCTTAAGTTCATGGATGTAGTTCTTTGATGGCTGAATAGAACTCCATTACCCAGACGTTTTCATGATATTGCCCCCAGGGAATCAAAATAACTTTCTTAAAGGTGGTCTTCCTTTACATCTACAGCCATATAGTATAGTCTATGAGTAATGAAGTGTCTAACACTACAGGCAGTTGATTATTCTCTTCTAAGTTTTAGAATGACAAGTTGTATTAAGAAACAAGCAAAAAGATGAACTGAACAAATGGCTAGAAAACCAAATTACATACAGGATACTCTCATCTTGGGAATAAAAGATAAAATTGTGAGGTTTTGTAAGGATGTTAACTGATAATATAATTAACTTGTTAATATTGAGCTGAAATAATGATTTAAAAAAAGAGGGACACCTGGGTGGCTCATGATTTAGCGCTTGCCTTCAGCCTAGGATGTGATCCTGGAGTCCCGGGATGGAGTCCCACATCAGGCTCCCTGCATGGAGCCTGCTTCTCACTTTGCCTGTGTCTCTGCCTCTCTCTCTGTGTATCTCATGAATAAATAAATAAGATCTTTAAAAAAAGAAGCCTGGATCAGTACAATTGTGTATCACATTAGTGGCACAGAAGAATTATTTAAAGTGACTTTAAAATACAGTATTTGGTCTCTGCATCAAGTATAATGCATTGTAAGGACAAAGAGAAATGCAAATGAATCTTAAACTTGTTAATAATATTGTTCATACACTTGTTAGTAATATTGGTTTTGCTAATTTGAAACTCATATATATCGAGAGTAGAATAGGTTAGATGTTTAGTTATTTTCATACTATTCATAACTCATAATATTTAAGTAAAAGAAAAGAGATACAAATGTGGGAACAAAAAAAGTAAATAAAAATTCTGTAATATTAAACTCCTAAGTATCAATAAGAGATTTATTTTTCTTTTTCTAAAAATATATAATTCTTAGCTCTGTCACTGAAAAATTCTAAAACTGATGACATCTCAGCATTATAGGCTATCTCTAACATTGACATAGTGGTTTCTAAATACCATTTCCAATTAAAAGAAACAGAACTCCTGTGAAAAATGTCCATTTCTAGATTTGAAAAAGGAAATTGACAAAATGAGCCACTAACATCTTGTGAAGCCAGAACAAGGCTCTTAGTATAGTGTCCAGAATACATAGGAGCTAATTGAAGGAGTTTCTACTAATCAAAGGGACAATTTGGATATCAGAAAAAAAGAAAAAAAATGTAATGGATTGAAATACAATAAATGTATAAAAATATATGTGTTTATAGTAATGCTTTTTAAAAATGAAAAGCTCATTAGTCACTTTAGATGTTACAAAGGTATCCTTTTTTAGGATTCAATCAGCCAAATTTAGAACGTGAGGCATTCAAAAGAACAAATGACCTAGTGTCTTCAAGTAGACATTAAGACAAAAAACTAGGAGAATGGGAAATAGTTATATAAGGAGACTCAAGCCAAATTCAAAGTGTAAACTTCCTTTAGATCCTTATTTTACCAAATAATATCTTGATATAGTTTTAAAAATGAAAACACTTTGAATATTGATTGGGAATAACTTTATACTAAGGAATTTTTGCAAATTTTGTGATATTGTCAATGTTCCAATACTATTGTTGCTGTGTTAAATAATCTGGACTATATATAAATGTGTTGGAGGAGGGTACATGAAACATGCAAAGTATTGATCATTAAAACAAGCATGATGGGCACATGGGATTCATTATACTTTCTGTATGCTTTTAAGAGTCTAAAATAAATAAACTACAAATATAGACATACATACACAATCATCAATTGTAATTTATTTTAGGTTGAAACCTTCTCATAGAAAAAATATCGAGAAGTACAATCTTCTATGTTGCTGACAGTACTGATCACCGGTGCCATCCATTGAGCTATTTTATTTGAATTGCTTTGCTCTGAGACAATCACTCATTAGTTCTACAAATACATACTGAGCAGTTATTTAAATCATGCCACAGTATTAGATATTTGGTTCACAGACACACATGATCACTAAACTTACAGACATGATCCCTATTCTACTGGAACTGAAGTACATGAAATTTTAATTTATATTCCTTGTGTTCTACATTTGTTATTTCATTCATTGATTCATTCACTCATTCATTCCATTGGCAGTTTTTATTGAATGCTTACTATGTCCCAGCTACAATACTGAACATGGCAGGTAAGGTGGTGGATAAAATGTATGAAATCCCTTTCTCATGATCAGTTCATGGATTGTTTCTCCAATGTCTTGTACATTTATCACAACATAGCTTACACCTCAGATATAGTACATTTCCACTTACCCTTACACATGGAAAGCCTTTCCTTAGATAATTCCATTTCTGTTTGAACTTCCTCTATGAAGTCTTTCCTAAAAGCCTTGAGAAACCATATGTTTAAAATTATATTAATTTCTTTTCACAAGTAATGCATTATTGGTCCAGGTGCTGGTCTTTCCTTAGTCTATGAGTTCATGAAATATAGGGAATAAATCTTAGTTTTCTTTGGATTCTTATTTTTTTCCTTTTTTTAAAGATTTTATTTATTTATTAATGAGAGAGAGAGAGAGAGAGAGAGAGAAGCAGAGACACAGGCAGAGGGAGAAGCAGGCTCCATGCAGTGAGCCCGACTTGGGACTCTATCCCAAGTCTCCAGGATCACACCCTGGGCTGAAGGCGGTTCTAAACCGCTGAGCCACCCAGGCTGCCCTTCTTTGGATTCTTATTTAAGAAACTCTGTTGACTGGCAAATCCTCAATACTTGAGAAAAGAAGGGAAGAAGAAAGGCAGAAAGAAGAAAATAAATTATATTGCAGGCAGTCTAATTAAACTACCACTAGGAAAGAGAAAATTACAGGAATTTAGAAAGTAAACTCTCTTTCTTTACATGGGGATGACACTGGGAAGAAGCAGGGAGTAATAGTTCAGCATGCTTCACTTACTGAGAGTTTCATAAGTTGTGAGGGCTACACATTTTGTGAAAGGAACAGACAAGTACATTTTGGCAAGAATAGAAAGTACTTAACAACAGAAAAATGTCATCCCAGCAAGACATTTCACTGGAGCATCCTGTACCAACCAGGCTGGTCAGACACAGGGAAGGTAAATTTCTAGTGGATCCCTTTTATTGATCTCATATGAAGAATTGAAAGCTCCCCTAAGATGTATCTACTGTCTTGTTTGACTTCCAAGTAAAATCTGTATGCAAGCTAGCAGAAGTGACAATTGTGACAGTTCATTTCATAGTTCTTTAGCAGCAAATGTTGGAAGAGAGGTGAAAGATTATAAACAGCAACTGTGAAGGGACAGGTACTGAGGAAAAAAGGCATGAGGAAAAGGGGAAAGGAAAGACATATGGGGAAGTTTTGCTGACACAAAATAGATTTACCTTCAGGTTCTTTGTTTCACATTCATCCTGCCACTCCATCCCCAATTAACTGAATGTACTTGCTTAGAAATAATTTTTTAACCCTTTATATCCCCCCTTGTCTTCATTGTCACCTATAATTATTAAAATTACATTACCCCCTAACTGTCTGTTGGAAAATGATCCCCTCAGAGCAAATGATATGATCTATATTTTCTTATTTTTCTCTTTTATTATGACTCACAAAGACCAATGAAAATAGAAAATTGTTACAGTTTTGCTATATGACCATGGACTTAAGTGACCATCTGAGTTTCTTGCGGCAGTCATGGTTTCTATACTACTAGGTCTCTATTCATAAGGCTTCTAGCTGTCTTTTGGCCTTGTAGATATTTGTCTAAAACTTCAATGTTGACTGTATTGTGTGATTTTTGACAGAGAAATTGTGAAACAAGTTGTTCCAAAGATCAGTTCCAGTGTTCCAATGGTCAGTGTATATCAGCAAAATGGAAATGTGATGGCCATGAAGACTGTAAATATGGAGAAGATGAGAAACACTGTGAGCCAGGTAAAATGATTGAGGTGATAGTTAATTGAGTGGATATTTTAACTAGGTGTAATTTCGCTGTAGGCAATAATGAACGAAAATAGTGGCAAGTGCACATGAACATTTGCTATGTCAGAAATAAAATTTGGAAGTATTTATAGATGAATTAATTGGTGTGTCCTTCATATGTTTTGAAAGTGTTTGGGCAGGTAAGATTATTACTATGTTGGGGATCCAAGCATTACTCCTCAAAATTAGATTTTCCGGTTTCTCTGTCTTTCCACACCATTTGGAATTGTTTTCCCAAGATGGCAAAATGCAATATGTTGAAAGTATTATAAGTGCAATAAAAGTCAGGTTTTCAGTTATGGAAATTAAGTCATGAAACAGAATGCAGTTGTTTCAACAGGATACCAACTGAGAAAAAGTGTAAGTGTATTATTTCTATTTGAATCTTTGTCTAAAATCAAAATAAAATTAGGAAGCAAGACCAGAGTACAGGAAAATAACACCCAATTCAAAATACATTTTTATCCCTTAACTATAGCTTTGTAAATATGCTCATTAAAACTTAATTTTTTATACCTTAGGTATTTTAATAGCAGTATCTTACAGAAAAAAAAATTACTGGGAGAAAATTATACTATAACCTATGTATAACCACAAAAGCATTACTTTGAGAGCCCAGGTGAGAGTAGCAGATACGGGACCCACACATTGCTATGTCCCAGTACAATGTCCATGGTCCATATTGCTAATTGATCACATCTTTTTACTTACTGAATTTGGTCCTCAGAATCCATATAAGTACAGATCTCTAGGCAAACACTGCCAATTAAAAGGAACTAAAACTCTAGGAAAAAGCTTTTTTAGCATCCTCGGAGTAAACAATTGAGACCATAAAGTCATTTTATAAGTACATTTGGCTGCCTAGTTGTCTAACGTAAAGCCAAGAACCCCAGAGATTTGAGTGCAAACCTAGAAAACTCAAACTTGTAGACAAAGGCAACAATCATAATTACTAAGTCGATTAATTAGATTTGGTACTGATAGTAATTTAAATATCCATGTTAATATTATTTTCTATGTCATAAAAGAATACTTTCTATAGCCTCAGCTAATTATACATATATTCATGTTTAAGACCCTAAAACAAAAATACTTCTCAGAACTTATGCAAATATGACATTTATGTCAACAGAGCCAGCAAGATATCATGGGGTCTATGAGAACATGCCAAGATTTCTACTTTTAGCTTTATATGATGCATATATAAATTAACTTTCCCAGGGGTCACTAAATCCCATTATAATTTTAAAAATAATTTGAGGCCTTTATATTTAAATAATTTAAAGTTATGGAAATTCTTCAAAATTAAAGAGATAGAGGATATTTAGGTTTTTTTCCTTTCTTTAGTAAGTTGAACACTTACTGAACAGGCTATTACATCATTAAAGTATATTTAATGAAATGCAATAATACTGTGAGACACATTTTAAATAAATGTTTAATATCAGATTTTGAATATAGTTTAAATAACCTATTTTTCATGACTGTCTATGAATTTTTTACATGCATATATATATAGATATGTTTTTATCTATCAAACCAGTCATTCATTTCACTGAATCTAAATCTTAACTTTATAATTATATGCAGCTTCTCCTACCTGCTCATCAAGTGAATATATATGTGCCAGCCGAGGATGTATTTCAGCATCTTTGAAATGTAATGGAGAATATGATTGTGCTGATGGTTCAGATGAGGTAAAATCTATCATTTGATTAAAATCTCTGAATTATAGGAATTAGGTTCGGGAAAGCAAATGTAATAAAAATAGACAGGTTCTTTATTCTTGGCACTGCCTAAAATGTTAGGACAAGTACACTGAATACAGTAATTGCAGCAAATACCTGAATCTGCATGCTGTTTGTATACTAAACCCCATTGTCATTTGTAGAGGTTGTGTTCATTAAGTCAAAATAAAAGAAAGCCCCACAGTGTAATAAATCTCCAATATTGTCAGCTGCATGTTTATTTTGCCTTTGACTATGTCATTATCATTAATGAAAACTGCAGTGCCCATTTGTATTCGAACAGATGGACTGTGTGACTGAATGTAAGGAAGATCAGTTTCGATGCAGGAATAAAGCCCACTGTATTCCAATTAGATGGCTCTGTGATGGCATTCATGACTGTGTGGATGGCAGTGATGAAGACAACTGTGACAGAGGTAAGGTACTGTGTGTGTGTGTGTGTGTGTGTGTGTGTGCCCGCGCACACGGGTGCGCATGCCAGGGAATAAGAGAATGACAGTTAAAATGTTGTGCAGAATCAAAAGTGTGTTAGAGGCAGACGATAGGATCATCAAATGATTCTCTTTACCCATTCTTGTTTCATTGCACATTCTGTTCTGAGTAAGCAAAATCCGGCTAATTTCAGACAGTAAGTATCAATCTTCATATGACAAAGGCAATCAAAGCAGAGGTGTTTATTGCGTCCTACCATGTTCTCAGATAGGATGCTGGGTCAGAGATAGGGTCCAGAGAAGGGTGCAGGGAATATAACCACTATAACCACTACTACAAAACTAGTTTTGGTGTATGTTTTCTCTTCCACACTGTTTGTCTTACTATGAAAGAATGATAACATATGGCACACGATATTGCACATACTAAGTTGCTAGATCATATATAGGTTGCAGGTTGTGTCCCAAATTTCCTTTTTGCTATATGGCTGAGAAAATGACCTACATTTTTTGTCTGTCTGGAAGACAACTTTCAATTTTGTAGCACATTATTTTCTAGCTATGTGAAAATATTTCCTGGCAGATAATAACTTTTTAATTGTAACTCACTACATTAAAAGCAGCAGTTGTTACTACTTTAGAGCTAATGAGATGAAAGCGAAAAAATTGTGGGGCAAAGCTTCAAATGATCACAAATTCCATAACTCTTATTATTTTCATAATGTTAAATATGTTGTTTAAATGCAAAATTTCTTTTAAGCTGGTCACAAAAGTCTTTCAGTGGACTTTCCATTTCAGTATATTTGGAATATCCTCAACAGAGATGATACAAGATACTGAGTATGTTGCAGTGCATTTGAAAATGTATTCAGGGTTTATACGGTGTAAATACACCTTTGAAATGACATGGATGGACCTGGAATGGATAATGCTAAGATTTTAGCATTATACACCTCCTATCAACATTCATATCTCAAATTTCTTTAATACTAAAGACTGTACATGTTATCTTTTTATTGTCTTCAGACAGAGTTGTTAAATGGCAGTATATTTTCTGGCATGAATTTTGATTATTGTCAGAATTAGGACATTTTAGAACTGAACATTGCAGTAGTTGAAAGAAAGGGGCACCTCAATGCCAGATATCATATTGTTAGTCTTACATGGTGAGTATCAACTCACCTTGGTGGATTCACCAAAGACTTGTCTTTTTCCATATTTTACAGTTTGTTACTTGGTCTCAGCTTCATACTATTAGGTTTCTAAGAAGTTAGGCAGAGAAAGACAAATACTCATGTGTGGAATTTAAGAAACAAAACAAAACAAAACAAAACAACACCAAAAAAAGAAACAAAACATACTAAGGGAAAAAAAGAGAGGCAAATCAAGAAACAGACTCTTAACTAGAGAGAACAAACTGATGGTTATCAGAGGGGAGGTGGGTGAGGGGGTGGGTGAAATAGGTGATGGGGATTAATGAAGGCACTTGTGATGAGCACCGGCTGTCATATGGAAGTGATGAATCACTACATTGTACACCTAGAACTAATATTACACTATATGCCAACTAACTGGAATTTAAATAAAAACTAAAAAAAGAAAAAAAGGTAAAATACTTCTAAAATATTTACTTCTGTAAATATCTAGTCACTCAAAAATATCCTCCATGTTGTTTAATACTAGATCAAACCTTTATGATTTACTAAGACCTTCATCCCAAACCTGATAAAGAATTGTAATATTCAGCAGAAGGAATCCTAGTTCTCATTTGGAATCTGCAGTGCTTTATATAGAGCCGTAAAAGGTTAGACTTCCCTAATAGCTCTTTCTACTTTTGGATAAGTTCTCACATTCACAATCTATAATTGGTCACCTTAGAGACTGTAAACTTTGTAGACCTTCTGGCACCGAAAGTTCTTAAATTCAGTCATATTCTAAGACTTCAGGACAATTAAATTACTCATCTTTTTCCATTTTCTAGCTAATGAGCTCCATCCTCTCAATTTCAGTCTGTCTTTCTCTCATTGCTTCTTGCCTGGGCTCATGTATTACCATGTAATTGGACTCTAACACATTCTACTCACTGCTGCCTGGTTCAGCTTATTGAAGCGTAGCTCTGATTATATCAATGTTTGCTCGAAGCTCTTCCTTCCTGGTTACGTACAAATATGGCCGTCAGGGTTACAAGAGAATGATCCTATTTTACTTCCTACCCGTATACTCTATTACTTCTCCTTACGGATCATATATCCTAGCCAAACTGAAGAATAAGTCTAGCAACAGTTTTCATGCTTTTCAACATCTTTCATGATCCCTCTGCTATTTTTTCCATCTCAATACCTTTGCCAATGAAAATTATATCTATCCTTTAGTCCACTAGGTTGCTACTGTCTTCAGTCAAATTGCCATTTCTTACGGTGTTTCCCTAGCAACTCTTGATTGCATTCTTGTTATCATATTCTTCCTTCTTTATAATTACTTCTGTATTAAGTTGACTAAGTTTCCCCTGTTGGAATGCGAGCTTCTTGATGTAAAAAATTAGGTACGCAAACAGAATGAAGAAATGCATCCCAGGCAGTGGGATCATTGTGCACAAAGTCTCAGAGGTGAGACAAAGTTTAAGTGTTTTAGGAACTATAAGTAATTGAAGATTCATGCTATAGAATTTGGTTTTAATATTAAGCATAATGAGAAGCTTCCCAAGCTTTTAAGGAGTCTTCAAGTATTATTTCAAAGGGAGAGAGTGGTAGACTTTGTACTATGTAATAAAACAGAGAATTTAATGAAGTGAGATTCAAGAGATCTAGTGTCTTGTCTTACTTCTAGGAACCTTTCTGTGCCCATTTTTCATATTATCAAATCCAACCACAGTGAAAAGTCTCTCAGAGCCATAAGAATATCTGGAAAGTAAGGATATATGTGTGTGTGTAAGGTCAATCCTGTCAGGATTTATCTATTAAAAAAAAAAATTCCGTAAGAAATATTTGTTTGAACAAAGAATTCCAGGTTAAAAATCAAACATTATAGTTAAAAAGACAGAACATTATAGCATTTGAAATCTGAGTTTTCTTTTAGATTTAAAATGGGTCTATTTAGAATTTAAGCTTGGGGATCCCTGGGTGGCTCAGTGGTTTAGCGCCTGCCTTTGGCCCAGGGCATGATCCTGGAGTCCCTGGATAGAGTCCCACATCAGGCTCCTGCAGGGAGCCTGCTTCTCCCTCTGCCTGTGTCTCTGCCCCCATCCTCATGAATAAATAAATAAAATCTTTAAAAAAATAAAATAAAATAAAATTTAAGCTTACTGATTAAAAAAGAGTGGAGGGCCTTTAACTGAATCATTTACAAATGTGTCTCGAAGCTCCTTGTCTCAATATTCATGTTTCTAACTTTTCTTGGGTTTCTTTTTGCCAGGTAAATTCCAGTGAATTATCATGGTGGTTAAAGTATTTGGTCCTGTATGGCTGTAGCTTAACACATAATCAAGTTCAGAATTCTAGTATTTAACTTACTTCCAGCAAGTGGTTTAGGTATTGGATAAATGTCCTTCAAGGCACTGAGGAAATGGAAGGCCAGAATAAATATCTCTCCTGTTAAATCTCACTTCATTCATCCCAAATCTGGACACATGAACTAAGTGTTAGGGTCTGGAAGGCAGTAGGCATGTAGGAACATTTTCCAAATGAATCCACTTTTTACTTTACTTTAAAAAGACGAACCCCCAAATACTGTGGAATTAAAAACAGCATTCATATTTTTAAAGGTAAAACATGATGCCTCAAGGAAACTTGATGTTTGTCTTCGCTCCCAAACCTTATTCCCCTAGCAATTTCGGTAGGAAAGATTGAGAATTATTCTTTTTATTTATTTTTTTGAGAATTGTTATTTTTAGTAATCATCGGCTCACAAGTGTGTTAACTACTAATTAAAATTATAAAATATTATCATATATTAAACATTCTATCCACCCAAATTAAAATGGGAACTCTAGATGCTTATTTTCTGTGATTATGGCCTGTCCAGATTTCAGTGAATCTGACAGAAGCTCAGTTATATTTAAACATAGGTTATTGTTTATAAATATGTGTGTGTGTATACACATACACTTTTATATTTTTCTAATCTTCTGTTGAGCTGATTAAGAACATGACTAATGACTAGGAAACTGGAATTTTGATCTAGCTAATCTCTTTAAATTATACCTTTTTTTGTTGCTTATGTGTGCCTCATGCCATTTCAAAAATAAAGCATTTTATGTTAGACTCAAGATGTCATGGTAGGCCCATGATACTTTTTTTTTTTTAATGAAAATTCTTCATGATACAATAGGAAGCCTTTAGTAAGTTATCTTAAAACGTTTGTCTTATTGTTGTGATTGTGATTTCATTTATATTTATCTTCTTCTTAATTAAAATAGTAATAGGCCCAACACTCTTAAACGGGGCTAATTATAATGTTATCCAATGTGATACCTTTGGGAACTCATTTTTTTTTCCTTTTAACAAAACTGATGGGCTACAATTAAAATTTTCTGTAGTAATCAGAGGATGTCAGGAGTTCACAAATATTGTTTGAATATAATCCATTGTAAAATGGAACATGCAATAATGAGGTTTAATCATGAGGATTTTTACTCTGAAAGAATGTAACTTTCATATTCTATGGATTTTGATACTGAATTAAGCAACACTCACCTCCTATCAATATTAATATCTCAAGTTTCTTTAATGCTAAAGACTGTACATGTTATCTTTTTATTGTCTTCAGACAGAGTTATTAAATAGCAGTATATTTTCTGGCATGAATTTTGATAATTGAAATTATTGTCAGAATTAGGGCATTTTAGAACTGAACATTGCAGAAGTTGAAAGAAAGGGGCACCTCAATGCCAGATATTATATTGTTAGTCTTATGTGGTGAGTATCAACTTACCTTGATGGATTCACCAAAGACTTGCCTTTTTCCATATTTTAGAGTGTGTTGCTTGGTCTCAGCTTCAACTATTAGGTTTCTAAGCAATTGACCTATATTTCCCTAATCATCTCTCCCTACCATTAACCCTATCAGGTTTTTAAAAAGTTGAATTTCTTCCTCACCTTTTACTTCACAAAATTAATAAAAATCTTGAGGTTTATTCAGCATCTGGTCACCAAATTAGCAAATCTACCGATAGCTGTGCCTCGCCTAACCTCTCCCCCCTTACTTCTTCTTTAAATGGAAGATTTGTTGCAGCTCCAATCTAAGGATAATCCATTTATTTTACTTTAGATCTTAAATCCTTCACACTTTCTGAATTCTCAAGGAATTTGTTGTATCAATGACCTTTACTCTCTTCTGTATCCTCAAGCTTACTCTGTCTATTGAATTATTCTCAGAAGCTCTTAAAGATATCAGATATTTGCTTTACTCCATACAAATAACCGGTATCTCTTCGACACCTAACTTCCTCCTTTCTTCCTTCCCTTTAAGACCAAACTCCTGGAAAGGGATGAAAGATTACAGTCCCTACTACTTTTTCATCTAATAATAACCAACTACAAACATTTCACTAAATCTACCACCACTTCACTGAACCTCCTCTCTTAGCATTATATAAATGTGCTAACTACTATCTTCTTGTTGGACCACTTTTCAGGTATTTCTCCAACCACTCTGGCTAATGTTCTGTCCTTTTGCAGCCTCCGTTTTATCTCTCCAATCTTTAAATGCTGATTTCCTCGTTTTGTTCTAAATTTCAAATAACAACTGCACTCTGATCATTTCCAGCTACATATTTACAGGCCAGAACCTATCCTATATTTTAGATACATTTATCTACTATCCTATTAAATATCACTACGTGGTTGTCTTACAAGTACCTTAAAAGAATTGTGTCATTATTTCTGCTAATATTGCTCCTTCTGATGTATTCCTTTATTTTTGAAAATACCAATATTTACCAAATTGTCCAAAAAAAAAAAAAAACTGAGTACTGTGTTTGACTCCTCACTCCCCTTGCCACTTCATCTTTTTAGCTATGAGATCCTGAGGGTTCTACTTCCTGGAGCACCTCCCAAAGCACTTTCAAATGTAGCTACTCTAAATCAAATACCAGCAATTCTCTTCTGCACTGCTGCAACCCCTCTTCAAATTGTCTTTTCCCTCCTCCAGACTACTTGGCTTCACTCTTGCTATCTTCATTTCCAAGCTCTCCATACTCTTGCTAGTGTTATCATGTTAAAATCTAAATCTCATTCTGTCATGTGCTAAGTTAAATCTTTGCTACTCCACCTAAATTATTAAAGATTTGTCTTCAAGTCAGAACTCAACAAGATGAGCTGTTTGACCCTAACCTAGACTTATTATTGCCTCCAAAGTGCATCCACAAAATGAACAATGCTTCCTTTTGGGACTTTCTAGTCTCACAAGGATGAGCACTATCACTCCCTAGCCCCATGTTTTAATAGATATTCACTTTAAATATTTAATACTTTCAGTCATCAAATCTATTATAGAAACCATATTTATTATTTTATGTATGAGGTTTAAATAAGTAGTGAAATTCTCTGAGAGCAATCTTATTTATTTTAATTCTGAATTCCCATAAAGTTACTTTGTGTTGTTTTCCCAGGTACTGCTTGTAAATATGATCTTATAAATCACTTTAAGCATGCCTCTCTTATAACATAGGAAGACATTAAGTCCCAGAGAAATTAATAGACTTGTCCAGAGCAAGAAAAAGGAAGTTCCTAATCCTAGAACCATTGCAGTTTCCACTATATTATTACATATCTAGATACATCACCAAAGTTTATTAGTATTTTGGGTCCATACACTTAATTTTAAGTGGAAGCATAGCCTTATATTCTTGATGTTTTCTATTTAATTGTGAAAGGAGAAAAAAATGCAAACATTTGTAAAATACACAAAAAACCAAGGACGCTATTGTAGTTTTTATAAGGATGACTGTAATATCTCACCACATTACCAACTTCTAATTCTGTTATAAAATTAGCTGATTCTCTGTGATTGCAAAACACTTTTTATTGGTTATTCTGTCTTCAGCAATTCAGTTTGTTTGTTTCCAGATACAGCTGAATTTTCTAACAGTTTTGAAAGGATCTTTTCTTTCCAGAACAACACAACTTTTATAATGAAAATTAATACTACTTAAAGTTAAGTTTATTTATAGTAAAATAAAAATCATGTAAAATGGAAGATAATTTACATTTGAGAAAACTTTCTTCTATCATCTTATTGGTATTTTCTTTAAAAATATATGTCTGCATAATATCAGATTATTTTGAAAAGTAAAACATGAGTAACTTAAAAAAATAGCTTGGATACTACTTGTCCCAGTACTGTATAGGAAAATAATATAAGGAAGTGAGAAATAAATACTGTGCTAAGAATTAGAAGAATGTGTGTCCTGCTGGCCAGCACTAATTATGCTACATCTCTATGTCTCTTTTTCTTTTTCTTTTTAATAAAGGAGGAAATATATGTAGAGCAGATGAGTTTCTCTGCAATAATTCCCTTTGCAAACTCCATTTCTGGGTGTGTGATGGAGAAGATGACTGTGGAGACAACTCTGATGAAGCCCCTGATATGTGTGGTATGGCATGTCACATGGATCTAGATTATATTCTCATTTCCCGATCTAATTTACTGGCATGAATCAATGAAGTGGTGAGACAAACCACAGAGTCTACCATCCTGAGGTTAGGTAGTTACATACACAGCTTTTGTTCAGGTAATAGGAGATTACTCTGTTCAAAGTTGAGGACTTTATGGAAAATCCCCCTAAATCTGAACTTGCACATGTCAACACTATTCAGAAGATAGTTTATAGCCTGTTTGGAGGATTAAGAGTAGCTGAATTTTTGAATTATATAAGGTTCATATAAGGACTTTGGCTCTGTATCAAATTGGTCACTTAGACTAAAACATTTTTTTTGGATGGATAAATACATGGAAAAAATGTGAATAATAAAATCAAGTAGTTCCAAAAGTTACCCACTACTGAGACCAATGTTGTTCAGAGAAGGGATATATATGAGATAATATGTAAATATATTGATATATTTTAATATGTAAACATATAGATTTATTTTAATATATGAGTATATATTAATATATTTAAATATTATGTATTATTTATTCATATATGTTCTACATTATAATTATAAATATATTAACATATCCATATGTATTTAGACTAAGCAGAGAACTTAAATTAGGAGTTATATAACATTTCAGTCTGAAAATCTTAACAAAATCTAGTGTTTCTTCAAATTCATTTTATTCAACTGATAATTGTCAGGAATGTACTTATGCAACCAGCAACTCTAAATGTCCAATTTTATACCACCAAAGGAAAGGATTTCTTATACCTAGCAAACATTTTTCGTCCTTTCTTCACATTCTTTGCATCTAATCTCCATAAAAAATGCATTTCACCTCTAAATTAAAGATATTTTAATTATTAATTATTTAATTATTTGGAAATAATTAAGTAGCACATCAGATGAATGAAAGAAAGCATAGCATAAGTGTATATACTTAAGTTATCTGTTCTATTTGGTGGACCAAGTTAAACCAATATTTTTTGATAGATGATGACTGACTACTGACATTACAATTGAATAAAAAACAAAGAGGCAGTCTTATTTTTAAAAGGATTTAGAACTTAAAAATGAAAGTCTTTGGAGAATGTCCTCTGCAGGCACAACTAATGAAGTTTCAGTTTTAGTTCTACATAATCTTATACAATGGGTTTATACCAGAGATTATGTTGTTTCTGAATTATAATAGAAAAATATGTGCACACACATAATTTATAAAAATAATGGGTTCTGGCCATGTAGGTGAAAGGGATGGGTGGAGGGAAGGTGGAAGACATAATGTTGTAGGCAAGATGTAGACAACCCTGAGGCAGAGCACACCATAGCTTCCTGGAAGGACTGAAAGATCCATGAGCTTGGAGAATACAGAACAAAGTAGATGCTGGTTTAGGATGAAACTGAAGAGACAGAAGAGTCTGGAACCTTGTGAGTCTTCATAAGGATTTTTAGATTTAGCCTAAAAGTAATTAATAAATCCAAAAAGTTTTGGGTTACCTGGGTGGTTCAGTCAGTTAAGCATCCAGCTCTTGATTTCAGCTCAGGTAGTGATTTCAGGGTTATGAGATCAAGCCCCATGTTGAGCTCCACACTGGACATGGAGCCTGCTTAAGATTCTCTCTTCCCATCTCCCTCTGCTCCTCCCCTCAACCTCCCTCTCTAAAAGTAAGTAAGTAAATAAATAAATAAAATTTTAAAAATATTAAAAAATAAAAGAATACTAAAAAAGTTTTAAGTACAACAGGCATATAGTTATATTTATATTTTACATATATAGGATTGAAAGGGGCAAGGCTTGGTAAGATAATTGCTGTACTCTAGGCAAGCTATGCTAGTAGCTTGGGTTAAAATACTGGTATCACATGATGGCAAATATACACAGATTTGAAGGTGATTTAAAAACCAAAATAAATTGGATTAAGCAATAGATTAGATACATGGGACAAGGAAGAGGAAGTTATTAAGTATAATTTGTAGGATGTTTGTGCTTTCACAGTTGAATACATAGGTAACATAGGAAAAGGAACAGTGTTGAAAGTAAAGATTAAACGCCTGGTTTGAGATATACTTGAGGAAACATTCAAGTACAGATTACATGTAGGCTCTGTTTGATTCTAAAGCTTGAAGAGCTGATCTAGAGTTATAAATGTCCAAGTCAGAATAAAATGGAGTAATGAATACTACAGAATTTGTAAGATTTAGGCTGAGTGAGAGTAAGATATAAGAGAAGTGACTTAGGATAGAATATTGAGGGCTACCAAACATCTAAATAAATACAAGCAGCAGGAAAAGACTCAGGTGAGTGACCACAAAATAATTTGGAAAAAAAAAGTAGGAAGAGAAATACCAAAGTAATGAAATGTATCAAGAAAGATGGAAAGGTTCCTGAAAAGTCAGGAAAAAATTATTTTCAGAGCATATGAAAAATTAGTTTTAGATAAGGGTAGTAAGCCCTTTTCTATTATTAAAAATTTTAACATGAATTAATTTATTGATGCCAGATGTCCCCTAAATATTACTATATATAGATATAGATGATTTCTAACCTTCTAGGATAGTTGGTGGCTTAGTTGAATTAGAGTTAAAGGTCATTGGGTATGAAAAACTCAAGGAGCTAAGAGGTACAGGTATTGATTGGCTGGTTTGTTAAAGGCGAGTGTTGATCAGTCATTTAGGATGTTGAAATGAATTTGGATGGAGGGTTTTAATGATGAAGGAAAGTCTACAGTCTTTAATAAACTTGGGAAGGGGTGATGTTTACAAGGTTGATGAGAAAATAGCAATAAAAAAGATGTATAATCAAATGGCCATCAAAATAATAGTTTTTATTTTTAGTTTCTTTTTAAAAACAGATGTGAGGATATAAAAAAAAAAAGTTCTGAAAGCTAAAGCTGGAAATTAGGGAATATTTGAACGTGAGATAACATGAAGTTTGAGAAATTTAAGAGATATTTCTTAAAAGACCTAAAGGGGAGGAACTATGCTTGGAGTGGGAACCAGATTTCAGTTAAACCAAGGAGGTCATACAAGAAGAAGTGTGGCATACTTAAGGAGCTAATAAAATGGTATTGATAGAATATTAAGACTGTCAGGGATGAGTGGTATGGACAAAATAATGATCAGTCTATTATGCCATGTAAAGTATCTTAAAAAATGATTTTATTTATTTATTCATGGTGGAGAGAAAGGCAAAGACATAGGCAGAGGGAGAAGCAGTTTCCCTGCAGGGAGCCTGATGCCAGACTTGATCCCAGGACCTCAGGATCATGACCTGATCTCAAGGCAGATGCTCAACCACTGAGCCACTCAGGTGCCCCTGTCATGTAAAGTATCCTAAATTTTATTCTGAAAATGCTGGATAACTATGGGAGAGATGATCAGATTGATGTCTAAGGTGATTGTTCTGGTGCCTTTTGGAAGATCTTAGGTTGAGCAATGAAACATACACACTTGGGATTCTACTGTTATTTTCTCTGTAAGAGATAATAAGAGCTGCGTTATTATAGCTGGTATATATGGAGAAAAGAAGGCAAATTTGGGGACTGTGTCAAATGGACTTGTTGACTAGTAAGAGTTGAAAGTCAATAAGAGGAATGCATTTAGATAACCCCAGACTTGTAGCTATTATTTGCTACTAACTGAACCATGGAAATAACACAAAGCTTATGTCTGGGGAGAAGGAAATCCAGCTTATGTCTGGAGTTTTGAACTTCCTGAATTTGAAATTCTTGAAGAGATATCCTATAGTCAACTGTGAGATGCTAAAATTAGTTAGTAAATTGAAAGTCATAAGGGTATAGTATAAAGTAAATCCATGAAAATGAATGAGAGAGAATATCAGCAGAGAATTCACGAGTGAGATCAGGAAACCAATGAAAGAATCCTGGATTATTCCACACATAAGGATAAAGAGTCATGAGAGATGTATCCTACTCTAGAGATGGAAGTCTTCAGATTAGATAATAATAGAAAGGACAATGGTAAAATTCTCTGGCTTTCATTGTTGTCACTTTAACGCGTACACACACACACACACAAAGCTACATATACCCATAAATATTAAAAATAAATAACAGAGATCCCCTACGTGACTCAAATATATATTTACACATTCCTTTACAGAGATACAAAGCAAGAAACACAGTTATAGCATTGTTGGGGCATTTTTTCACAGGATGACCTATTTTCAAATTTGGGCCTGTAACATATGCTTGCTCAAGCTCTATTCTGTGTGAAATTGCTCTTTCAAATAGCTTAGTGTCCTGCCATGTTGTATAAACTGCAGGCATAAATTAATTTGGTACACCAAGTGAAGTCAGCTAAGATAAGGCATCTGGAAATGAGACCATGAAGTTTGGTTCTTTTTCTTTATTTCATTTGAGCTGTGCACTCTTTTCTGTAGTTAATATAAATAACGAGGATCATAGCTTCTATTATCACACATTTTCCAGTACCTACATGAAGGCAATTTCCACAACAAAAGATATTCATAAAAGTCAGATTAAGGATTTGAAAAGAAGAAAACAAAAAAAAAGCAAAAACTAATACAAAACAAAAAAAGGAAGACCCTCCCCAAGAAAGGATGATTCCTCATAACTCAGTGTACCCAAAGGAGCTGCTTTTCTTTTTTCTTTTTCTTTTTTTTTTCAGCCAAATTTCTTTGCCCACCCACAAGACCTCACAGATGCAGAAATAACAGAATATGCCTGCAGCCTGAGCAAGTATGCAATGGGATTGATGACTGTGGGGACAACTCAGATGAAGATCACTGTGGTGGTAAATCCATTTAATGTGAAATAATTGATTCACTGACAGCTACAAGATAATATAATGGTTTGGGGGCACAAAAAATTAAAAAGAAGTATTTTCCATGTGGCATGTCTGAGGATATTTTTTTCAGACACTTGATCTTCTGACACGGTATGAAAATAATCTGCTAACATTCATTTGAATAGTAGAGTTGTGCTGCTTTATCCAAAGTCTCTACTAGTCTGTAAGTCTCCTTTGATTATACATACTTTATTCCAGAAAATACTGTGTGAGAGAAAGAAAAACATAGTGGTAAAAAATGCTCTCTGTTGGGCAGCCCGGGTGGCTCAGTGGTTTCGCACTGCCATCAGCCCAGGTCGTGATCCTGGAGACCTGGGATCGAGTCCCACATCCTAAGGTTCTCTGCATGGAGCCTGCTTCTCCCTCTGCCTGTGTCTCAGCCTCTCTCTGTGTGTCTCTCATGAATAAATAAATAAAATATTTTAAAACATAAAATAAAAGTGTTCTCTGTTAAACAGTTCCTTGAGGGGAGAGTGCTACTAAAGAATGTATGTCTGCATACACAATCCCTTCTTCACAATAAAACTAAAGACTATGCTAATGTATGCGACAAAATCATTTGGTGGGTGACAAACCCTGACTTAAACTGGTCTGGAGCAGTTTGTAATGCTTTAAAAACAAAGTCCCACTTAGGGTGAATATTCAAACATTTTCCTATGGAAATATAGTGTTACTTATTATAGGGTAAATGCACTGTTACTTTTCTAAAAATCCAGAATTTCAGAATTCTTTTATTTGGCCCAAGAGCTTCATATGGATTGTGGAGTCATGTTTTTCACAGTGTTTAGTAAAATCTTGAATGTTTGTGTACTCAGTAAATTTGTTTTGATTCTGTGAAGCACTAATCATTTTTAATTACTTTATAGGTAAGCTTACATATAAAGCAAGACCATGTAAAAAAGATGAGTTTGCTTGCAGCAATAAAAAATGTATCCCCATGGACCTCCAGTGTGATCAACTTGATGACTGTGGAGATGGTTCAGATGAACAAGGCTGCAGAATAAGTAAGTTTATTTTCAAACAGTATACTTTTTGGGCGGCAAGCCCTTGCCAACACAACCTTGCAATGCCACTTAAATTATATCAAAAAGTATGAGGTAGGAAAGTTCAATTTCACAATAAGTACCCTTATTAGGGCCGAACCTGAGATCTCAAATTCCAATTACAGACTTTGATGTCACCAAAGAAATCTGTATCCCTTAATATTTTATTTTATAAAATATAAATTTAATATTTTTGATTCTTATAATGATATTTAGTTTAAAAGAAGGTAAGGTGTTAATAATGTATTCAGTGTTTTAAGATTTTAATCCATTGCTGAGTTATTCTTGAAGACATCATTTGTTTTATTCATTTGGAGCGTGGTGATATTTGAGTTATTAGACCTTGGTTATTTTTGTGTTTAATGTTTGATATCTAATTTTTCAAATTAAGAAACATAACCAAACTTATAACTTTAGATTCGGATTGCTTGTAAAAGTCATAAAATACTTTCTACTATGGAGTCTTTTATTTTTTCTCATTTATGCATCTGAATTGTTCCTCACTGGGTGATGAAGCATTACCCGCTACAATATGGCCACGTATTATCTCAACTGAGGTATATATAATTCCACTGATGTACTTTAATTAATTATAAAATATTCAAAAGTCAGTGGAGATTAATAATGGCTAAAATTCTGATAAAGTTTTCATATTTCAAAATAACTTGATATATGTCAGTAAATAGAGCTAATCCAACAATATTTTTATAATAATGTCCCTCTCACTTATTTGAATGCTATAATGTTTTCTGGAATAAGAGATAAAGCTATGAAATTGCAACTACTATGCTAGAAATGACAAATAACACATAGTCTGTCCTAACTTGTGTAACAGCCCATGACCACTGGAGCATGTTGCTCCTCATACATATTTCCAGGCTGAAAAAGTTTAAGAACTGATGATTTAGCCTACTTGTTTGAATAACATGATAGTACCCTTGATTGAATTCCTGAATACTAAATTTAGGTTAGCAATTAATGGCCACATGTCTAGGTAGCTTGTAGGAAATCTTTTGGTTCCTAGAGAAGGGTGTAGTCCTCATTTGTACCTTAGTAATGACAACCTATCATTAAAAACGTTGACTCTTCCTTTTACAAAATAGTGTACTTCAGTAACAGCTGTAAATATCAGCTATTGGCAGTTTGGTCTGAACTATAGTCAATGTAAATGAGTTTATGTTTTATCTGCTTCTACACCTTTATAAGAAATGAGGGCTTTAGAGAGAAGATCATAATCTTATAAATTCAAAAAGTTATCTATGGAATAATAAATATAATTTCAAATTTTAAAAAAAATAAACTCCCACTTCAAGAATTAGAATTATATTAGTTTTGATGGCATTTTTAAATCCCAGCTCCTGCTGAATATACCTGTGAAGATAATGTGAATCCATGTGGAGATGACGCATATTGTAATCAAATAAAAACATCTGTTTTTTGTCGCTGTAAGCCTGGATTTCAGAGAAACATGAAAAACAGACAGTGTGAAGGTATAGTACATTTCCTCAACAGCTTGCTCTTAAATCTTTAGGTTATAAAAGACTCACAATGCTGTTAAACTGTGAGATGACATGGGATTGATTTTCATCAGATTGGTGTGTATCTATGGGATACCGTTTTACCTACAAGAGTGAAAGTCTCTCGGGTCAAGAGCCTATTTGTTTGTACTGCTAAGCTAACCATCTCTGAGGCTACAAAGCTTTTCCTATAGCAAATTCAGCTCTGTAGGAATTTCTATTGTACTGTTACAACTTTGTTTTGAAATGCAAATAACAAAATTGCTGGTTCAGGAACTATTGGAGAATTGGAGGCACTTCATGAAAGACCATGTTTATGATGACCCATTTCTCGTGAGTTGTGGCATTTGCAGTACTGCAATAGGTAATTCACTTTTAGAGAACTGTGGGCTTTTGTCCTAACCCATTTCCTAAACAGTGCTTTATATTATCAAAGTCCCTTCTAAAATTCAAAGACAGGATCTAGATAAATCTCTGTCAACTTACTTGAGACCATTTAAAAATCGAGCAAGGTAGGATAGCCAGGATTTCACAGTAAATTATATGTAAATATACTATACATTGGGGCTTTAATAGAGAGCCATGAAATACAGACCTATATGTATTTACTGCCAGTTTCTCCATTAAAATTGATATTATTGTGATTAGAGTTGTCTAAGTTTGGCTTATCTAAGGAAATTCAAGTTGTAAAATGCTTTCTACTAGCTTCCTTCTCTACTGTCCATTTTATTCTTGGGTAAAGAAACATGATTTTGCATTGCATCAATCAAAATGAGATTATTGAATTGAATTGGTTATATTCGCCCAAAAGAGAATGAAGTGTGGACATGTCATATTTATGTACATTTTGAATTATATACCAGTTTGGAATATTCGTTACATTTTATTTTTCCATTAACATGGAACACTGAAAAATAACAGCCTAGGTTTTTATTTTTTTTTTAAGATTTATTTATTTATTTTAGAGAGAGAGAGTGGGGGAGGAGCAGAGGGAGAGGGTTAGAGACAACCTCAAGCAGCCTCCCTGCTGGCATGGAACCCAATCTCAGGACCCAGAGATCATGACTTGAGCCAAAAGCAAGAGTCAGGTGCTCAACTGACTGAGCCACCCTGGCACCCCTAGGTCTTCACTATTGTAATTTAAAAAGCAAATTATTGGGATGCCTAGGATGGCTCAGTTGATCAAGCGTCCACCTTATGCTCAGGTCATGATCCCAGCATACTGGTATCAAGCCCCACATCAGGCTCTCTGCTCAGGAGAGAGCCCGCTTGCTTCTTCCTCTCCCTCTGCTTCTCCTCCTGCTTGTGTGTACTCAATCTCTCTCTCTCTCTTTCTGTCAAATAAATAAAATCTTGAAATAAATAAAATTAAAAGCAAATTATTCTTTTAAGTTTTTATTTATTTATTCATGAGACAGAGAGAGAGAGACATAAGCAGAGGGAGAAGCAGGCTCTCTGCAGGGAGCCCAACATGGGACTCCATCCCAGGACCCTGGGATCATGACCTGAGCCAAAGGCAGACACTCAATCACTGAGCCACCCAGGTGCCCAAGAGCAAATTATTTTTCAAGGCTAGATTATTTCTTTTTTTCCCCAGACACTTTCTCTTGATTGTATATAAACACACACATGCACACATCCACAACTTCTTCAAATTTTAATTTCAAACATTAATTTTCTAACATTTGTCTGTGAATAATGGACTCTATTTCCTGCACATACTTATGAAAATTAAAACTTCCATTCTCAAACATTTCTGTGTTTTTAATTATATTCTATGGCAAATACAAGCTGCAACTTCATTCTTCATTTTAAGTTGCTACAAATCCGGTATTTTTATTGTGCAAATTAATAACTTTTGCACTTCAATAAAATTTGTATCCTTACTGAAGGAAGTTTTGATAGTAAGGAAAAGCAATTTGATTTGGTATGGAGGAAGGGAAAGACATTACTTTGATTCATAATTCAAGGAATTCAAATGTGTTTTTGCTTTTCCTATATATAGCTCAAAAAGAAAATAAGAAATCACTATTTGATGTTAGAACCAAAGCACTTTAATTAGAATATATAAAGAGAAGACAGATTACCAAAAATACCATCAGAGAAGTAGAAATGTATTAATAGTTGCTGTGTGCCAGGCACTGTTTTAGGTACTGGACATGTGTGAGATTTTTCCATCCTCTATGAAAGCTCATGGTACCAACATTAGTGTGCATATATGTGTATGTGTGTTTAATTTCTCTGTACAACATGGCATATATATTATATATGAAATATAGTATATACAGTGTTGTAAGAGAGAAATACCCAGATAGCAAACAGTGGAGAAACTATGGTAGGGATGTATGTTGGTGGAGAACAAGCAAGGTTTCGCTTTAGGTGGATCTTGAGAGATGAGTAAGAATTCTCTATGTGAAGGTGAGCAAGGATATTATATGATGTGTACAAAGGTATGAAGGTAAGTAATTAGAAAGAGTCTTAAAAGGAAACCTCAAGAAGTGTGTGTTTGAGTGACGAAAATACTAGGGAAGTGCTATTTCAATAGCAATGAAAGTGCTATTTCAATGTGTTAAGTGGATTAAAAAGCAATGTACAAGCAATTGATGAATTATTATAGTGAAACTATTGTAAAAACTTGCTAAGGCCAGAAAATGTGACAGAGCAAATCACAGACTTGAGAGTTTTAAAAGACAGTAAAAGAAATAGAAATAAGAAGTAGAAGGAAGAAAAATAAATTTGTCTTTTTTTACATGTCTGAAAAATGGAAGTGCTAATTGAGGGTATGATGATGCTATTTTGAGCTTTTCTCTTCTAGATCTTAATGAATGTTTGGTGTTTGGCACATGTTCCCACCAATGTATAAACATGGAAGGGTCATATAAATGTGTGTGTGACCAGAATTTTCAGGAAAGGAATAACACCTGCATAGCAAAAGGTAAGATCATAACAATTATTTCAAATGCTAATATAACTGTTATAAATATCTTATGGGAAAACAATGTTTCATATTATATTTTAGCAATAGCTCCATGTTTGAAAATAGAAATAAGTCTCTTTTCAATATTGGCTAATTTTCCCAGTTTGTTTGTTAACCTTCTTAATTAATCTAATCTAGGATGGTTTATAGACATGACTGTCAAATACATTGTAACTGTTAAAATCATTTTTGTGCTTAAAAAATTGTCAGAAGGAGGGAAAAGTTTTTACAAGTCAATGTGATAGACTGTAAAGCATCTTTGTTTATGGACTGCCCTCAGTGTATTTGAGAAATATTATCATACCAATGGATAAAAATAACAGGTTAAAGGCTAGCATTGTAAGGAGAATGGAATTTTGAGTAAGAATATAAAAAGTTTTAAGTAAAATCATGCTTTAATTCAGACCTCCTTTACTTAGGAATAAAATTTGTTAAACTTCAAAAAAAAAAAAAAAACCCAGGTATTTGGGGCTTTTGTGGGAATGAATTTTCATGCTCTGGTTTTTACTAAGAATATCATAACAAAGATTGTTAGTTATAGGGCAGGATTGGACAATTGTAATAAAACAGTTATTACAGGTGGAAAACAACATGATATAGTAGATTAAGGATGGGCTGTAGAGGTAAATATACTTGAATTTGAATCCTAGCTTTGCCCTTCTGTAATCTTTGGCCCTGGGGAAGTTATTAAACTCTCTGGGCCTCAATTCCTCATCTATAAAATGGAAATATGTATCCCTGCTTTCCATAAGAGGGGATAAATTGTGAAATCTTTTCCATAATGCCTGTCATAGGGTAGATAAACATAACCGAGTGAGAACTATTAAACCAATAGTGCTGAACTATACTTCATTGTTTTTTTTTTAATTTGCAGATGGTGTGTATGCAATTCAATATTTACAGTTCCATCAATATTTTAATTAATAAATTGAGAATTCAGTCTAGGGTTTTACTTGTCTCAATTTGCAAATAACATTAGAATTCTATTGTAGGTATGAAAACTTCAGGCTACAGGCATCAACTAGAAATATTCTAAATGATATTGACATTACGATAATTTAATGTAGTAAATAGTAATATCTTCTTATGATAAAAATAGAATATTTGAGATACATGAATATTAAAAAAGGAAGACTTTCCTCCTCTTAATTTTCATTGCTTAACCTAATACAATGATGATAAACTGAATGCATAAACTGGATACTCAGGAATGTTAGAGGATTAATGAGTACACAATATAGCATCTGAATATTGAGGATCAAAGCATTAGAACATAATGCACTGCAATTTATCAAAAGAAATCCCTCTTTATGAAAAGAATATCTACTACAAATACCTAATTTCTAGCCATAAGGTAAGCTTTGCCCTGGGAAAACCTACATCAATAAGTCTTAGAAATGTTTAAGAACATGTATATTAGAAATAAATCATTGAAGACTAAAACATGATATAAAGTTGTTTGATTTTTATAGAGCAAGAAACTGTGTTAAGTATAATAATTCAAGATAATTTAAAAATACAATCATTGCTTTTACATTAGTTGAAATTTACTTTATTTTTGTATTTTATTATAATAATCTCCAGGCTCTGAAGATCAAGTTCTCTACATTGCTAATGACACTGATATCCTGGGTTTTATATATCCATTCAACTACAGTGGCGATCATCAACAAATTTCTCATATTGAACATAATTCAAGGATAACAGGGATGGATGTATATTATCAAAGAGATATGATAATTTGGAGTACTCAGTTTAATCCCGGCGGAATTTTCTACAAAAGGATCCACGGCAGAGAAAAAAGGCAAGCAAACAGTGGCTTAATTGTAAGTAAATAACATTGACTATTTGAAGTCTCATACCTTTCCATCTCTGTTTTTTTTTTAATCTATCCATCACAATATATGATTATAGGAGGTAACGAATATAGTCAATGATTTCTCCCAATATTCTCCATATAAAGAAATAAAACATTTCCCTTCTCAATTAATCTCACAGCAACATATAATTTAATTGCATGAAATTATTTGTTTGAATACATTTGCTTTAACTATGTAAAAATGGTAATGAATAATACTCAATATTTCTAGTACATTTCATATTTTGTATTATTTAACATTATATTATGAAGGTGAGTTTTTTTTCATTGTGATATGAGATTGAGAATCAATCTCAATTGTTTTTATGTTAGAAAATAAAATGTCAAAATATTCAGGGTATACCTTTTCATTTTAACAATATCAGAAATATACCTCTCTTCTAGGGCAAGAGATCAAATCAATTGTGCAACCATTTCTTCTGACTCCTGATAACTGTATTTCAGGGAACATCCAAAAACAGAGCAATATTGTTTGCTGGTATATGATGGACATGTTGATTATCATGGTTATTCTTTTTGAGAAAAGTAAACTAGAACATTTGTTTAGATTTGTGGTTATAGACTATCCTTTTTTGTTTTAGAGTATGTCATTTTATTGTGTATTTTATATTTTGAAGTAACCTGGGAGAAAAATGACAGATAAATACTTATTTTTATGGGGCCTGGCCCCTTCCCATACAACCAAAAAGTCAAGTGCTATTACAGTAGGATATAATTGAAGCTTTGCATTTGAAAAGAATCAGGGGTGCCTATCTGGAAGTCCTTAACTATCTTTGCCATGGTATCTACCATAAAGACTCAAACTGCATGAATACCATTTGATAGAAATCTGGAATACATTTTTATCAGGTAGATGGCAATAATCTGGTTTTAATGAAGTTATATTGCCTTTCTAATCCAGGTTAGATTAAATTAACTGTGAGTAAAAATCCATATATATCAGAATTGTTTCTTCAACAAATCCTCCACCAAACACAGTATTATACAATACCTTTAAGTTGTATTAAGAACAATTCCAGAAGAGAGCCAAAAACTTTAGTAGATCACTCTGCCTTCTTTCACTTACTTATTTTTATCAGAACAAAAATCTGGTTTTAGTCTTGGCTAACTCTAGCTTTCTTTATCTGTAAAACACAAGTCTGCTTTGCAAAAACATTGCTCCTATGTACCATTTCACATGTTATCAATGAAGTGATGAGTATGTACTGTAGGTTTACATTGCCTGGGTTTTAATCCTTGATCCTGTTTCTTACTAGCCTCTAAACTGCTCTACCCTATTTCATGAAGTTTTAGTGAGGAATATATACTGTATGTATATGTGTTAGTGTTGATAGTTCTTGGCATATAATAAGTACTATATAGTATCTATACAGTAGTACCTTGCTATATTAACAGGATGCTGCCGTTGCTGCTGCTGAGAACAGTGATGACAATGATGGTGTTGATAATGTTGATTGACAAGGTGTTCTTCTCTAGGATGTATATTATCATATGAAAAATTATTTGCAACTTACCTTTGTCTGAATTTTATTTTCTAAAAATACATCTTTAATTTGATATAATTTTTTCAGTGAAAATTATTTGATAATTAGTTTTGTCCTTGGGGAGATTAAAAATTAATATATAGTCAGTATCTTCTAGGGAACAGAATTTATACAGATCTCTAAATTTTTATTTTTACACATAGAAATGTATAAATGTATATGTTTTCTTTGTATATTATATATTTATTTATCTGTATATATTTTCTATATTTTAAAGATGTTTTTATTTGTTTATTTGAAAGACTGAGGGAGAGAGAAAGAGAGAGAGAGAGCATGAGCAGGGGGAAGGGCAGAGGGAGAGGGAGAAGCAGACTTTCCACTGAGCAGAGAGACTGATACCTGTGCCAGGCTCAATTCCAGGACCCTGGGATCATGACCGGAGCCCAAGGCAGAACCTTAACCGACTGAGCCACCCAGATGCCCCTTTATTTATATATACATATATACATATAATATATATATTATATTTTATAACTGTGGCATAGATTCTTTTGTAAATGATGGCAAAGCTATTGATTAGCTTTTCCCTAAAATGACATGAAAGTTCATCTTGTTTTTTAATGGTACTGATTACATGCGTTATTTCATCTAGACTTTGTTTTTCTCTCTCTCTCTTCAGATTTACTCACAACAAATAGTATTCACTAGGAAAAGAGTGTGTAACATTAGGGTACAGTTTATAGGATTCCATCATAACTATTTAAATATCATGATTATAAGTTAAGACTATGTCCTAAACCATTCAGTATTCTATAGACATTCCAATCAGTGCACTGCATCAAAACAAAGCTTAAGGCTATACAGATGAAAGGAATTATTTAATTTTTCCTTCATAAATCATTTTGTAATCCTGATTCCTCAATATTATAAATACGTAATCAATCCATTCTTATATTCTTAATGAATAATGTGCATTCTTTAATGTTCAAATGACTCATCTATGGCCATAAAGCTGTAATGTGACCAAATTTAGACTTTAACTTGAGAAAATTGTTACATCCCTGAGTCTCAACTTACTTATAAGAAAAACAACTACCATATTGAAGTAGAAAATTTCCAATGTCCCTTCCAGATAGTAAATATACATAATTTCCAAAAGATGTGCGACATCATTTATGTTTATCTAGTTGTTCACTTGGATGATTTGTGTTTGTTACTCTGGAATCCAGTTTATGTATAAAAATTGGATTTTTTACCCCCCTGAATACTCTGCAATGTATTGTATCTGCATTTTTTACTAGTCACCAGTTAGTTGTCTAGTAGTTTAATAAGCATGCAATCTATTTCATCTTCTAAGTTTTGATACAAACAATAAATGATACTGACCAGAGAATTCTCCACCCTTTGGAAAACGAAACTCAAGATTTTCCCCTGAGCTGAAAATGGAACATTGGTTTCTATCTCTGAATCAGGAGATGAAAGAAAAATACAAAAATCAAACTGTGGATACTTTTAGTCAAAACCCCATTATCAGTGGACCAAATGGAAGACGTTAGCCATATAATAACAAGATGTCTTGAACCCATATTCACAGAAACTAAAAATATTGGAATATTTCCCCCAATAAAATATAGGAAATATGTTATATCAGAAATCAGAAGAATATTACTTAATTAAATGTTAACTGAAGTCCATTCCAAAGGGAGGTGATTTTCAATATGATCTTTTTCTGGAAGTCATAAGGGGAATACTCTTCTGTAATCTGTGAAAATGGCTTGAATACTAATTATGATTATAAATTTAAATTTCAAATGCAGTCTAAGTTATTTATAGATAGAAATGCTTATGATTTCCTAGCCCCTTGGGCTATACAAAATGGATGGATTTTTTTTTCCTTTAAGAAAATTAAATAATTTAAAACTTAAAAGGCTGACATGATTCAATCTATATGTAAAGCATAATGAGATTTCTGAATTTAAATTTTAGTAGTCAGAACAGAATATGATAGCATTATGCAACAATTGTACATACTTTCTGGCAATTTATCATTTCTAGTATAAAATGCTGTACAGCAAAGTACATGATGATGAGCACTATGAAGTAGGTCAATGCTTGAAAAAATGCAAATGATTTTAAAAATCCAGATAAGATTTTTACCATTAAAGAGCTAAATATTCCTGAGCAAAACAAATGGTTTATCTGATCTACCTGATTTTGAGAAGTGAATAGGAGATACCATTTTTGGCATATTCTCTATTATATAAATAAGATGTTCAGAATGATCCTGCTTACTGTTTTATTCATTAATAATCATATATTTTTCTCAATAAGTTGATTAGGCAATTATTTTTCCCTGAAAGCTTTTAAGAATATATCCAACTAAGTTTTATTTAATAGGCTTCCATCTTTAATTGGAGTTCTAGCTATAAACCTCAAACCTCAATATATGGATTTGTGTGTATATCACACACATACAAACATCACACATACACACAAGTGCATAGGTTTGCATATGTGCCCATAAAAAGTTTATGTGTGTACATAAGTTTTAGCAAAAACTTCAGAGTCTTGTTTTAGGACATTGAAGTACTAGTAGAAATTGATAGCTTCTTTTTCCATTTCTAAATTTATTTTCTTTATTATTATAAATTTATGGTAATCATTATAACTCTACCTTGAAATGATCTATACTTGCTTGCCAAGAATACTTTTCAAACCATCAGTTTATTCAAACCAGTTAACAATTAAAATTATTTATTATGATTTCTTTGGAGGAAATCTAAAATTATCAAATCATTGAACTATTGTCATTTTGTGACTTGATTATTATTGATTGCATAAGACAGGCATTCAACAATGTATGTTGATTGGAGTTAATGGTTCTATAACAGTTGTGATCAATATTCAAATTTTACTGCATAAATCTTACAAGACTATTTAAAACATATGATTCCACAATTAATAACTCTGAGGATATTATTGAACATATTTTATAGCATTTTAAGGTGAACTAGTCAAGTTTTATTTACTCATACCCAAAGTTTTATTTAAGGAGTTCTGTTTATTAGGTTTAGTGTTGGGTTCCTGGGATACAAAATGACAATGTAGTCTTGTTCTCATGAAGCTTATATTCTGGGGAACAAAAACAGAGTCAAGTAAATTCATAAAAAAATAAATACCAAAAATGCAATATAATTTTCAAAATATAATCATATACTATCATAATTGTAATTTTGATATTATATAATTTTAATTATATAATAATATAAGTATATAAGTATATTATAATTATATAATTTTAAAATTATATTGAAGGAAATACATAACAGACCAAGAAAAAAAAGTCAGATGTTGTAAGTCTTCTTTGAATAGGATGATCAATAAAGGCCCATTTGAAGAGATTTGAGTGTAGACCACCTAAGAGATGAGGAGGAAGTAATGTCATTTTATTTATGTCTAAGACAACTATTTTATTTTGAACCACCATTATCTTTCTTCTGACCTAGTGCAGTAGCCTCCTAACTAGTCTTTTTGCTTTCCTTCTTACTCACCACACTGTCGCCAGAATGCACCTTCTAAGACATAGATTAGATCACATCACATCTCTGATCAAAGATATCTAGTGGTTCCCCATTGCAAAGACAAATTTCTCATAATGTCTTACACGGGTTTAAAAGATCTGGTCTTCCATACCTCTCTGACTTCATCTCCTATTAATTTTTCCCTTACTCTTCTCTAAGGATGCTTTGGTATTTGTAAACCCATCAGTACCTACTAATGTAAGGCCTTTCTTGAAATGTTCTCTTGGCCTAAGTGTTCTTCAGCCAGATAGCCTACATGGCTTAATTCCTAAACTCATTCAAGACTTTGCTCAAATGCCATCTTCTGAATATACAATGTATTGATAATTGCAATCTATTGTCCCACTCCCATCCTGGACCATCAACACATTACTCATTATTTTTTTTTTTCACTTTCATAGTGCTTATCTTCGTTAAACTACTATATAATTTACTTAACTATTATGTTTACTATCTATACTGTACCTTACCTTGCTGTAAGTAAATTCCCATGGCAAGTATTTTTGCTGTTTTGGCCATTATTATATGTAATCCTAACATCTAGAACAGAATTTGTCATAAAGTAGGTACATAATAGTTTTTAAAAGTTACAAGCAATATATTAATTGAAAATTTTTGGTATATATGGCAAGAGTATATTGATCTTGAAAGTTATACTTTAAAATAATTTAAAAATTAAAGAAAAAGACAGTTATACTCTACAAGTTATTCTTTTCATCATTGGTATTCAACTTATCACAAGGTCAAATATTTTTGTCTCCAGATATATCCCATTTTTATCCACTTTTGTCTCACAAAACTTATTTTACAATTACACATTTTACTTTTGAAGCCCATTAAATAAGCCTCCTCTGATTGTCCTGTATCCACTTCAGGTCCCCATTCCTAAGCCATTCTCCACACTATAGCCAAAATAATTTTAAAACATTAATATAATCATCATACCCCACCACTTAAATCCTTCCGATAGCTGCCCATTGAAAACTCAGTGGTTTATAAGCTTCTCCATGATATTCCAGCTCATCTTATGCCACACCCCCTTCCCATTTCCTTACACATCGATCAACATACACATATCTACCCATAAACACACATTTTTTTTTTCCTAGCCATAAATACATCACATTTAATTTCCAGGAATGCAACTTCATTTCAGAATCTTCAAGCATGCTCTTTACTTTGCCTCTCCTAATTATCCTGGTGAACAGAAGCTTCTTTATTAAGAAGACATAACTTTCATTATTATACATATATATATAACATACACAAGTATAGTATTCTAAAAAAAAAAAAAAAAAGAAAAAAAAAAAGATAACTTCACAGAATACCGAGTCTATAGTCCAAAGACAAATGTGGTCCTTTTTTGAAATTGTCTGAGAATCACATATTTTATTTATTTTCTTTCCCCCCTGCCAGGTTGACATGGTGTTAATGTAGATAGAAGTTTAAAACTACTCAGATTGAAATCTGTTCTTCAGAATAAACTGTAGATAGAAGCCAAGGATCTCCTTCCTGAAGTGTTTTTGGAACTCTTACACATTCTAGTTCTAAAGATAACTTTTTCTTGGTTCTTTTTGAATTTCCCCATTGTTGTATGAACTTCTCGATTGAAATAACATATATCTGTATATCTTATAATATTATTAAGCCATATAATTTAATAATATTCAGAATTTGCATAGTCGTTTTTTCTATCCCTGGCTTATGAAGATTTACTCTGATTCATATATTGTGGGCTGAAGGTATAAATAGCTTTTATTGTGATATACACCACACACACACACACACACACACACACACTTGAGAGTGGCTTTAAATCTTTGTTTTAACAACATTACATTACAGGTAATTAACTTTAGTAAAATGAACCAAATTTTCTTTTCGGAGATGAAAAAATAACACATAGATAAAATATGTGACTACTTCAGTCTATCCTGTGTTATTAGCAATATTTGCTTAAGGTATATTGCTAACTATAGGAATTTCTTTAAAAAGGAGGACAGTATTTCCATGTTTCAAATGCTTGAAGTCTCATTTTGTAGGTTTTCATCTTTCTTTGATTGAAATCAAATGTCTCCAGTGACTTATATCTTTGGTTTCCTGAAGCTGGAATTGTGACAGATACCTTACAATCCACAGCTATAAAGAATTAGTAGTTTAAAGTAGTAACCTCTAATTTTGTTACAATCAAGCTGCCAATTTTTCTCTAAGATTTAAGTGTTTCATTTATTGGACTAATATATCTCCACAAGGAAGAATGCCTCAGGCCTTAAAACTTTGCTGTGTATTTAGAGAGCTTATTAGGAAAGAAATCATCTGTCTGGAGAAAGCAGTCAAAACGTGTCTTCCACTTTGTGCAACAATACGAGCAACGCCTTTTGTTGTCAGGGTAACTACATGCCTCTGCAGTCTCTTCCACATGACATATTTCATTAGTGCCTCTAGCTCATAGGCCTATCTGTCTAGTGAGCTAGCCAAAGGGGCAACGAGAGTTTTCTGTTTACTTCTTCTTTTGAATCTGATATGTTTGTTTTATTTTGTTTATTGCCTCTTTGGAAGCAAATGGCTTAGCTTTTCCATTACTGTTGTCCCGCGTCAGTCTCCATTCCATACCAAGAACCTCAGTTTACTTTAATTGTATTTGCCTACTTTTTGTATTCACCTATTTATTTTTAACCTCTCCACAAATTATTTTTTATTATATCAAGATCCAACAGGAATTTCTACCTTCCACTCCCCAGCCAATATCCATTTATGGCTAATACTACTCACAATCCTGGTCAAGCTGTGGGTCCTCTGGAACTCATCATAAAGGGGGATTTCCTAATTTGGCCATAGTTTCCTTGAAAATAGGACCATCCTGTTGGCTTTCTTGTTGTTATTGTTCTTTTTCTGTTCAGTTCTGCTTTCTTCAATATTGAAAATCATTGAGCATTCAGTGTGTTGTGAATCAGTGAAGATGAACATCTGGTAACATCTTTACCCTGATGCTCTTATTTTCTGAGAATCGTCTTGTCACTGGTGATTTATGACCATACATTGGATTTATTTGGTGTGATGTCCTTTACCCCATATTCTAACTACTTTAGTTGATTCTGGAATGACATTATGGATTTTTTGATCAGGGAACCAGAAAATAAATGTACAGATTTAAATGACTCCATTAGTATCTCCTGTGCTTAATACTGAAAGTAACATTTTCCCTCTTTCCCTAAGCCATATTCTTTACCCTACTGGTGTGACATAAATATTATTTATCTTTCTAGAATTTACCATTAGTAGAATCTTCACAAGCCTGCTTACCTGCCAAAATATCACTTAGTCAAATTCTGAATGTTTTATGAAAATGAAGAATTGGGGCTTCTATTGTCTATGTCCAGGGGTAAAGTATAGAATGGAAAGAAAACCAGGCTATTTTTTAATGAATAAAAAAATGAAAATCCTAAATTCAAAAAAGTAGAACTTTGCAATAAATTTGTCCTATTTTAGCAATGATACTATTAGGATAGAAAATCATATGTATACATTTACATCTGATAAAGGGAAACTAGGTATTTTTCTATGCTCATGAGAGATAACCAATATCATATTTTTTTACATGCTGAAGGTTTGCTTTATTTGCATTCAAAAATGATAAATATACTCCAACAGGTTCCAAATAGCTTATAATGGTTATTTTTTCCATTGTCTGTCATATTTATAAATTTATGACTTACACTGACATGTTCATGTCATTTGTTCATATATTTACTTTTAAATGCTGCCAAACCAGAAAAAAAAATACAGTTAATTTAAATGATACTGGAACATTTGAAAAATAAGCTTGTGGTTTGGCTAGGACAAATATTTATATTCTATCCACCTGTGACTATTATTTATACAGTATTTATAAAGCATATTGTATTGCAGAGTGCTTTTCATTAAACATCACTGAGCTATCACTGGGTAGATGGATAGTATTTATTGCTAGAATTGAGAAATAGGTACCTATAAATTTCATAATTTCAGTTTTTAAATAAATATGTGTAAAAGCTATAATAAAGGTTGCTAGAAATTTCTATGGGTTCTATGTTTAGTTCAGGCTGTATTTTCCTTCCTTAAGATCCCAGTAATCACACAGCAGACAGTGGCTTGCAATTCCTCCTTTTTGGTATCTCATGTAAACTTTTTTCAAGTTTACTCACTCCTTCAATACAATTTGTTCACTAGTAATAAACACAAGAAACCATCATGTGTTAAAAACCCTTATTTCCACTGGTTGCCAGGTCCTACTGATGCTTTTTCACATTGACCACATGTCTAGTTATAATCACCTTCAAATAATTGTTTCCATTCTTGATATGATACCCAGAGGAAATCCCTTCTCACTTTTGGTTATGCACAATAAACCTGACCATGTCAAATTAATTATAACACTAGTTCCTACTCGAAGTGATCTATTTAATTGAAGGACATAGAACATACGCTTTTTTCTTGATGCCTATTTGCAAAGAACTCCCTTACTGTTTTGTCTCACAATAATTCAATAATACAATATAAAGCAAAAAATTCAAGCTAGTAAATTAGTATAAATGACAGATATTTTCACTTTCCTTAAAACATGTTTAAATACACATCTTTCTAAATGTGTCTATCTGTACTATTCTATTTTAATTTTTTTCCATTGTTGGGTAGTTTTGCCTTTTTAATTTTTTTATTATCTTTTTTTCACGTTTCTTTAGTATCTCATTTAAATACAATTTGCCAACATACTGTATAACACCCAGTGCTCATCTCATTTTTTAAATCAAATTACATATGGTGAGGATGCAGAACAACTGGGACTTCCTTAAATTGCTAAAATGAGTGTATATTGGTACAAACTCTGAAAAAAATGCTAGCAGTATCTATCCAAGCTAAGTATATTGTACCTTAAGACTCAACAATTCTATTCCTTATTAAATATTCAACAGAAATGTGTATTTGTATCCACTAAAAGACATGTACAATAGTATTCATGACTTTGAATGTAGTGACCTAAAACTGTAAATAATCCAAATGGACATCATCAGTGAAAAGGTGAACAAATTGTGCTACATTCATAAAACAAAATACTACCCATCAATAAAAAAGTACTAATAATTGACATGCACAACAATATGAATGGATTTCATAGATTCGATGTTGAGTAAAAGAAGTCAGGAATAGAACAGTATTATTTATAACACATATCTACGTGGATTTGTTTAAGCAATTCTATTTTGTTAGACATCAGAATTATGGTTAGTCATAGAGGAACACTGAGTGAAGTCACAGGTGAACCTTCTACAATTCTAGAAATATTCTAGCAGGGTGGTGATTATACCAGAGCAGTTAGAGGTTAAACCCCAATGAGCTGTGCACTTAATATTTATGAAATTATAATATCTATAAAAATTAAGAATAAAATGGAGTATTTTTGGTAGTTAAAGAAACCTGTGTAACAATTAATATTTGACCATGTTGATATTATTCCCATACATTATCAATGTATACAGATTTCCTCTCTACCACTTTGCTTTTGAAAATACTGCGGTTTGTTGCTTTGTTTTCTTTTAGTGTCCTGAATTCAAAAGGCCCAGGGACATTGCAGTTGACTGGGTTGCTGGAAATATTTATTGGACTGATCATTCCAGAATGCACTGGTTCAGTTACTATACCACTCACTGGACCAGTCTGAGATACTCTATCAACGTGGGACAGCTGAATGGCCCCAACTGCACCAGACTCTTGACAAACATGGCTGGAGAACCCTATGCTATTGCTGTAAATCCTAAAAGAGGGTAGGTTAATGAGTTGGCTATTTATATTTCTTGATATGCGTAACCATTTTTAGAGATTTTCCCACCTGTGCTCTGTAGTTTTCTTTTTGTAGTAAGTGTTCAACATATAATAGATTCACAAGACTTCTAAAAATCCCTCTACTTATGTGCAAAAGCATGTCCTTTTCACACCAAATGGCAGCACAAAATATATGTTGTCCCAAAAGGCTGCTACATTATACATTCTATGTGTGTATTTGTATGTCTCTGGTATGGACATTGCAGATGCCATGTTGCTATAAACGCATAACCAATATTGTTAACTTAAGATTGAATTCTCAAGGCATTAACCATAATGTTGAAAATATGAAGTGTAGAGTATTAGTATTTTGACTATTTTGATAATAAAGATGAAGGTGTATGTATAAACAAATTTAAACAATTTTAACACAAATCTTTCCTTTATTTGAATTGTTCCTTTTTACTTTTACTTTTTCATTTATAGGCAATGACCAAAAAGGAAATAGAGAAATGTTGAATAAAACTACTAATCACCTGCCCTTATTGGAACTTGCCAGTCTATAGATTTAGAGTTGGGTCCAGATATCTGCTTTTTTCAGGGTCTCCAGGGTGATTCTGATGCACATGGTCTGAAGAGAAACTGTGTTTGGGGGAGCAGAATTGGATTATAATAGCACTATCGGTAAGCTAACCAACTTGACCTGTCTCTTCAGGATGATGTACTGGACTGTTGTTGGGGACCATTCTCATATAGAAGAAGCAGCCATGGATGGTACTCTGAGAAGGATTTTAGTACAAAAGAATTTGCAAAGACCCACAGGTATGATGTATTTCTGACACAGTCTAAAATATGGAGCAATATGCTCAGCATATTTGTGTTAAATTCTTTCCAGGTTTGTTGGCAATATAATCATTTTTACAAGCAGATAAAATAATTTATAGTATGACTTTATGAAAGTCATTAACATTTCATGTTGTATTTTTCCACTTGAAAGTCAAGGCCTTATCATACTGCCGGTGATATTACAGGAATATTATTTGAAAATTGCCTAAGTTGTAAGGCCATTTGTAGGATTTCACATGCATGGAATTTTGACAGTTTATAATGTATTAGGATATTTTTATTGACATATATTAATGATGCTGCGATAGACGATAATATTCCTAGAGGATCAAAAATTAAATAGGCAAATAGGCAAAGAGGTGGGATAACTAATATTTTTGTAAAAGGCAGGCTTTGTGATTCCTTGGCCTTTCATTCACAGCTCTTTAATCAGGCTTTAATATCCCTCCCAGCTATGTCGTCTAAGCTAGCACTCCAAAATCTCTGTACTCCCAGGACTGCTCAGAAGCTTGCATGTTTTTTCTCCCTCTGTGTTTCTCTCATTGCATTTACCTCCCAGGTCCCCACCTAGAATGTCCTTCTGACTGGTGTGCACCCAGCTGAATATGAGGCTAAAGCCTCATATTATTCCACATAATGCCCACCATAACTCCCTAGCACTGATAATTGTTTTTATTAACATTTCAGAATCTTACCCACCTTATAAGGTCTAATTTTAACACTTCTTCAATAAAACATTTTCAGAACTGCAGGAGCCTCAAGGATTTCATGCCGCACGCAGTGCCCCTGCCCACTATACCCCAAAGGAGAGAATACATTTCTAGAGCACGTATTATTTAATAATTGTGCTTTGTAGTATCTTATGTGGTTGAAATTTTATTTATATTTGGCATTTGTATTCTTATGAACTGTTAACATGCCCTAAGAGTTTTTCCTTCAACTACAGTGTTTTTACTCTGTATGGGAAGGAGCAGTCTTTGGGATTTAGCTCATTTACATGTCTCCATTCACTGATTTAACAAATACTAAGAGAACACTGCCTAGTATGAGAAATTGTTCCAGATGCTGAAGACAAGTTCTTACTCTTGTGGAGAGATTACCAACTCTCATGAAACATGCCTTCTTCCAGAGGGTAGAATATTTAATATACATCATATCAGATACTGATCAATGCTATACAGAAAAGAATGGGCACCACAGAGTGGGAGGATAGGGGTAAAATTATGAAGATTATCAAAAAAGTCATCTCTAGAAAGGTGATATTTGAGAAAAGAATGTCATAGAGGTAGCAAGCTATGTGAATATGTGAGCAAAGAGCTTTCCAAACAGAGAGAACAAGTTATGAATTAGGAATGTGCTTGGTGTGTATAAAAAATAGCAAGAATGTTAGTATGCTTAGAAGCATATGAGCAACTCAGGAAAATGGTAGAAGTGAGGGTGGCCAGGTGTAGATAATCTAGGACCTGGAACACACTGTTAAGGACTGAATTTTATTCTAGCTTTGAGGGGAAATATGGAAGGCTACTACTGAAGAGGCAAGTGACATAATATGCTCAAGCACTGTTTTCATGTTTTAAAGAACTTTAAATTTATTTTTAATGTTCTATTTTTAACTAATTCTGGGCTTACAAAAAAGTTCCAAAATTAATTTAAAAAAAAAAGGTCTGTGATGTTAACAACTTACATAATCACAGTATATGTTATGTAATTTTCATCTTAAAGAAGAGTTCTGGCAGCAGTTTATAGAATTGCTTGTCAGAGGGTTCTTAGGAAGGAACCTAAGACAGGAATTCTTATAAAAGTTACTTATGAGGGGCATGTTTTTCAAGAGAAAGCTGTAAAAGATGAAGAGAGAAAGGAAAAGATGCGAGAAAGATCATATCTCAAGTAAATTCTCATTTTGGCTTGAGCCCCAGGGCATGTGCTTTGAAGCATAAATCCCATGACAGGAAAGGGTTCCTGTTTTTTATGCTCTATCAGTCATTGGTTGACCTTTCGGCTCTAACTTCCCAATTGAGGCTGCTGCAATCAGTTGAGCACAATTCTCTGGGGAAGGGGGGCAAGTGTGATTCCTTAGTTCTGAACCAGCAGGTAGTAGATAGCTATTTGGTATCATCTCCAAGACTGGAAAATTATGTGAAAGGTGTCACTTGAACAAGTACTTGAAGGATAGGTAGACATTTGAAAGGTGGACAGTTAACCCATCATGCTGTAGATTTTATAAAGGTGTTCTTTGAAGTCAAATATACATGGATAACAATCCCAAGGGATTGTTTATTAACTATGGGATCTCAGAAAGGAACTTAGTATCTTCAAAGCTTGGTGTAATGCCACCAGGGTCAGCAGTCTACGATATTAGGAGTCATGATGCACCCAGAAGGGGACAGGATAGATAATGTAACATGAACTGAGAACAGAGAACTTTAAATACCAAGGTTTTTGACATGATATTTTAGTCAATAATGAACTACCATACAATTTTGACTCAAGGAGTGGTGTGAATAAGGTAGGTCTCCAGGCTTATTGCTTTGGTAGCATTGTGCTGATGAAATACATACAGAACTAAAAGACCAGCTCACAACCCATTGAATGGTCCTGACAAGAGCAGAGAATAGCATAATTAGAAGAGTAACAGGAGGGAAGGGGAGGATATATATGGGAGACAAAGCAGAGTTAGCGCAGTAGAATTTATCAAATACATATGAGAATACTGGAAGAGACAAGAAATGTGTCAAAGAGGGATAAATAATCGATAATTAAAACCATTTATATAATTATCTTATTCTGTTCATTCATCCATCCCTCCTTTCATTAAAAAATATTGGATGCTCACTATATGACATACATTACTGGTCATCAGAAATATGGATAGCTGCATTCACAGAGCTTAACTTCTAATATGCATGACCATAAAAAGAAAACTGAAAAAAATGTGTGTGCATGTGTGTGTGTTCACATGCAAGGCTCATGTGTGTAAATGGTTCTGATAGAGAGGAGTGAGTGTAGCATGCAGGATATGTCACAATGGGACAGAAGCCCCTGGGGTAGGAAAGCCAAAGAATGTAGTAAACAAATTGGAAAATAGCATGAGACAAGGCTTAGAGGGGTGGGTAGGGGTCAGGCCGAGCAGGATTCGGAGACCGTAACAAGTACAATTGCCTCATGTTAAGTAGATAACAGGATCTCATCAGATATCCATGGATACATGTCAAGAGAGGAGTTGGTATGAGGCTCTCTTCGCCATGTGATTGGACCTGTGTGAGTTTTCTCAACAACTCAGCTTTGAAAACTGTATCACTTACAGGAAGACTCTTGGAAGCCATGTATTCACTCATTCAGCTAATATTTTTTGTGCACTACTCTGTGTCGGGGATAATTTTAGGCCTTGGGAATACAGGAGTGAACACAGAGATCTCTTCTTCTGGTGGTTATGTAGTAAAAATATAATATTTTAAAAAGTAAATAATGAAGTAAATTATGAAGTGTTTCATGCTATGGAAAGGAGAGTGAAAACAGAACAGTAAGAAGGGTCAGAAATGGGGGCACCTGGGTGGCTCAGCCAGTTATATGGCTTGAGCTCAGGTCATGGTCCCAGGGTCCTGGGATGGAGCCCCGTGTGGAGCTCTGCATGGAGCCCAGAGGCAGGCTACCCGCTCAGCAGGGAGTCTGCTTCTCCCTCTCCTTCTGCCCCCCTCCACCCCTCCCACCCTGCTCGTGCTCCTACACTCTTGTGCTCTCTCTCTCTCTCTCTCAAATAAAATCATTTTTTAAAAGGGTATCAAAAATGGTGAAGAGGAGTTTGCAAAGTGACATGATTAGGTCTTTAGAGTGGAACCTCAAAAAGGTGACACTTGAGCAGACTGTGGTGCTGTCGGTCACAGGCAAATGTTGCAGCTGAGTCAGTCAGATGAAGGTATTTCACAGATAATTGAAAACTGTAGTTCTAGAGCCTAAAGCTGGGGTTTAAGTTTAAGGTTTGGGGAATTAGTAAAGAAAGCTGATATTTAAAGCTGTTGGAATTGTGAAGATGGACAAGGGAGGAGAAAAGAAAGGGGCTTCTTAGGGTAGAATTTTGTGGGATGCTTATATTTAGAAGAGTCACACTCAGAACTGAAGACTACAAAGGTGTTGGAGCAATTGGAACAAAGCAACAGAATTCAGTGTCACATTAGCTGAAGGAAGAGTTTCAAAAGAAAGACGTGCACTTTCCTGGGTATATTATTATAGGACTTACAGAAAAAATATAAAGTAGCAGAAAGAGCATAAGCCTCTCATTTATATAGGCTTGAGTTAAAGCTGAGCAGCCTGTATAGACTTTTGAGCATCAAATTTCTTATCTGTAAAATATATATGATAATATTTACCTTAAAGAGAATTTGTAACAATCAGATGCTAAAACCAATATAAATTGATTAATATAATTCCTTTAATACCTAACAGGCTAAGATAAATGTCAAAAAAACAATGTGCTATGTATTATGCTAAAGCCTCATATTATTCCACATAATGCCCACCATAACTCCCTAGCACTGATAATTATTTTTATTAACATTTCACAATATGATTTAGTATATTTTGTTAGTTTGATTCATTTTCTCCTTGTATATCAATTACAATTCTGTAATATTTTTAAAAATCCACAAGTCATATATAAAAATCTATTATTTTAATACCTCCCTGCTTAATAGGTGACTTTCTTAATATTGGAAATGCTGGTTTTGTATTCCTAAGCAGGATTTTATTCCATCAGGCATAAACATCTCCCAATGTTATCCTTACAGTGATTCATAACTCCTGAGTATTGTCACGCTAAATGTTATTGCTATAAAAATGAGTCAAGAACAAATCTTATGAGAACTTTTGTAAATAATAGATAGTTTAGATTTTATAAATAGCATATTACTAGAAGGTGATGAAGAATTTGCAAAAAGTTAGTCATTTTTCTGCATCTATATGTATACATAAACATATGTAGAGAGGCATTTGTACTAATGTTCATGTATCCTAGGGATGTCCTTCTATGGAATTAAGTTCATTACTTCTGTCTTCCGAGAAATATCATAAGACTTGTTTGTACCTATTTTTTTCTCTTTTCTTGGTATATGTTTATAAATATTTGCCCTGACTCCAAGGTTATTATATTGAAATCAGTAACTGTAATAACACCTTTGTTTCCTTCCATGTGTAATATGTTATTCTTTATATTTTTCATTCATTGGAAATGCTACCTTTCATTTATGAATTCATGAATGAACACATGCACAGAGATGCAGTACATTTGATTATACTCTGTATTTTAATTGAGTAAAGATCATATCCACAAGAATGAACAGCAATAGGAATAGATGTGAACTTATCTCTGTCTCTTTAGGTAACCCCTTTGTATTTCAGGGTTAAAGTTGTACTATCCGACTGAATAGTTAGTCCACCACTTAGCTTGCCCTGTGTTTGCTCCCTACCAGGACTACCCTTACATACTTTCCAAAATAATGATGAGAAAAGCTCAATTCTCTGGGCTTTCATAGCACTTATTATCTCCATAGTTGATACTTCATCATCTATTGCTTTAATGATATAGTAGAACATGAACTCTTTATATTCTATGTACCCAATAAGACCATGAACAACTTAAATCAAAACCATTACTGGTATTCTTATGTACACTGAAGAATATTATAGTGCCTATAATTAGTTGTGTGCCTAAGAATAATTATGTATTGAATGAATGAAGAGATGAATGCTCACAATTTTTAACACTCTAACCCATGGTATGGTTTTATAGCCCCTTTTGACAAATGGCACACTTGTTTATTTTATTAGACACTATATTAAAAACAAAAAGCATAATTTATCTTCTGATTCAATCAGTTGTGTGGTGGTTGAGTAGCATGCTCCATGAGATTAGGAACATGATCTATTTTGTTCTTTACCACGTACCTAGTGCCTGACAGTGTTAGTACAAGATAAGTGTCTTATGAATGTATATTGGATTAATGAATGATGTGTCAGGTAAGGACACTTTCCAGTTCTTCCTCCAGTAAGAGAACATATAAGATTACAAGTTTGATTTAAATAGCCTATTATTTTATACCTAGAAGCTTATTTATGTTGCCTTTAGCTTATTTATGTTGCCAAATCCTGGCAATTTTTGAGAGATTAAAGTACACCTTGTCCCCACACCAGTTATAATTATTGATTGCAGATTCTTTTTCCTCAGACAACAAAAGGTCTCTAATGAAATAAAATGGATAAAAACCAAAGGATCATAGTGGAAGGGAGGGGAAAATAAAATAAGATGAAATCAGAGAAGGAAACAAACCATGAGACTCGTAACTATAGGAAACAAACTGAGGGTTACTGGAGAGGAGTGTGGGGGGATGGAGTAACTGGGTGATGACCAGTAAGGAGTGTACTTAAAGTAATGGGCACTGGGTTTTATATGTAGCTGATGAATCACTGAACTTTATCTCTGAAACTAATAATACACTATATGTTAATTGATTGAATTTAAATAAAATAAAATAAAACAAAACTTAGGACTACTTTGGAACTCCTAGATACATTTATTTCACTAACACACAAATAAGGGTATGTGTATGTGTGTGTATATAACTTTAGTTGGGAATCCAAGACTTTAAGTAGGCAACCTATCCCAAAAAATACTTCTAAGAATTTTTTTAAAAATAAATTTGACATAGAGGCAAATATTTTCAGTTTTTGGACTCTTTTTATCACCTTTTAAATCAAGAATATGGTAGTGCACACTTGCTGGTTAATATGACCTTACAAATCTTCGCTTTCCTTTAACACAGAATATATATAATCTTTTTCTCTATTTCTGAAAATACAGTGGTTATAATTTATTACTCTCTCCAAGTCTTCTTTCTTAAATATCACATTGGTATTCTGGTCATTTCTCATAACATTTTTCTTTAATATTTTCTTTTTCTTTCCTCCTTCCTCTCTCTTCTTCCTTCTCTTTCTATCTTTCTCTTGCCCTTCCTTCCTTCCTTCCTTCTTTCCTTCCTTCCTTCCTTCCTTCCTTCCTTCTTTCCTTCCTTCCTTTATCTTTCTTTCTCTTTCTTTCAAGACCAGAGTGGAAATTAGGAAACTAGAGGGAAGATCTTGGAAATTTTCAGAGTTCAATGAAAGTGAGATTTAAAAAATAGCTAAAATGTAATAATAGTCTACAAATCATGAGAGATGTTAAGAAAATGCCTACATGACTAACGTCTTTATTATTTTATTATTTATTATACATTCCTAACTTAGTGAGTCTGTGTCTTTATCTTTTAAAAGTCTTCCAAATTGTGATCCCATAATGCTTGATTAGCACAAATGGCACTTTATTTTAAATTTCCTGTACTTACACAGACTTGGTTCCAAATATTCATCATTCCCAGTTCAGCTAAAAATTACTGTCTTGGGAATTGATTTTTTCCCGTTTTATTATTGGTACTTTATTAAAGACAAAAAGGAGATGTGATATTTTAAAGACAGAAATGAACTTGTTCTTTCTTATAAACTTCACTCCCAACTCTATAACAAGAAAAGTTAGTTGAATCCTTTATTAACTTTTTAATTTAAAAGACTATCTCTTTTATTAAAGGGCTTAAGGAAAAATCAAAATCATCGATTTGTGGATTTTTTGGAATATAAATCCCACTCATCTGAAAGTTTTGTTATATAATTTTTATCTAGTTGTAATTCCATCCAATAGTACAATATGTGACCAGAGCTGATAAAAATGGGTATATCTTAGACAAGCCAAGACAAAGAAGGCAATATATTACACTTTTGAGAACTTTTTTACTGCTGTCGAATCTCAATAAACAATATTGGTAATTAGACTGTGTGACATGTCCTTTGTTTTCTTTTTTTCTACAGTTAACAATATTAATATCCAAATATAAAGATCAGTTTTGGGGTCAGCTTATTTTAATCTACTTCTTTACTGTATTACATTGGTGAAAGAGAAAGGAAAGTGTTTTCAATCCTGCTTAGACAACTGTTTTGAAAAATAATGGGTGGCAGCAGGAAACTGGGTCATTCTATGGTTCATGTTTACCCATAATTATACATAAAGAAGTAAAATCATAACCCCTAATATGACTCCAAATAGCAAATTGTTCATTGAGTGGAAACTAGTAAAACATGGACCACTTGTTTTGATTGTTCAGTCATTCCTCAGGGACTGATTGGACATAGTACATCTTTATATTATATTTGAGGAGCAATATTTGTATTTATTTTGATTATATTTGGGCTAGATCTACATACTTAAGTAAAAAATGATTCTCAAATGATCTTCACTGTGAGTTGGGTTTTGTGTGTGTTGCTTTTTTTGTTTTTTGTTTTTTTCCTTCTGATTGTTAAATCTTGGACCTACCTATTCAGGAATCCGATTAGTACAAATTCAAAAACACTTCCCATTCAGTTGCCTTGCCATGGAGGTATATCTCAGTTATTATTGAATGCTCTGATTGGGAAAGCCATTTTACTTTCAGCTGCCAAAGGTATTTGGATTTCATTATACTGTTTTTAATATGCAATACATCATATATAAAAGACTAGCTATGTCACAAAAATTAGATATCTACAGCAGTGATGATGTAGAATTTACGTGTTGTAGATCTTACTATTCTATATTGAAGGAAATTTACTTAAGATATCCTTTATGTCAATGATATTTTTGTAAGAAGATACTGTCTAGATATAATCACATTATAAAACTTAAAAAGTAAAAAAAAAAAGTAGAAAAACATGATTTTTTTACCACCTCTTATTTTAGCCCATTGTTATTCACTGATGATAAAAATAAAGACAAGCAGTCTCAGAGAAAATTAATGATTAGAGTAAAAACTTTAAGCACAACTAGAACCTTAAGTAAGGAATTTGCCATTCATTCTTCCCTACCATAACCATCAATTTTTAACCAATTTAAACTTCAGAATGCACACAGGTGGCTCACAACACCATAGGCCAATTCCAAACGGGTGAAAATATCTTATGATGAAGCCCATGAACCTTTTTTATTCTGAGTAGTATATCTTCATGAAGATACTCAAAATAGAACTAATTACAGTAAATTAGTTGGATAAGTTATTTAAATGGTGAATTGTGTATGTACTATAAAGATAAAAACTAAAATATCATGGAAAAGCTTTTAGAAAACATCTGTAATTAAGAGACCAGTAAGTGCGGAAAGAGAAGATAGTGAGGGTAGCTTTTCCTATGTGAAGTACAGTTTTTACTACAGCCTATTAAACTCTATGTAAGCTCTACACATATATTGCACATAAGGAGTAATTGTTTCATTCTTTTCTTTTTACAGTACCGTGATATAGACTGGGTAATTTCTTTAATACTTGAAGAAAAACATCAATCATAATCATACATTAAGAAGCAGAAAAGTAATTTTAAATAATTTCAACTTTATTTTTGTTATTTGTCCTCATGTATTGATTTTGCAGGGCTGGCTGTGGATCATTTTAGTGAACGAATATACTGGGCTGACCTGGAGCTTTCTGTTATTGGCAGTGTTCTGTATGATGGCTCTGATTCAGTAGTCTCCATCAGTAGCAAACAAGGTTTGTGAAGTGCTCTTGTTTCATCTTTTAATTATTATTGAGAATGTTAAGTAATGGTACATAAATATAAATATGAAAGCTTTACATTCCCAATTTCCTCGAATTCTTTTTCTTTTTAAAAGGTTGCTCTTACTATGGATTATATAATTTTCATTCCTACTAAGGTAACAAAGAGGCCAGTCCAGAATTTCCTTAGCATAGGACAAACACGGTGCATCACTGCCCAGATTCAGAAAATATTCGTTCTGTTCCTTCTATAGATATTACATTCTGAGCAGGACATTCAAGTGTTCAAGATTAGTGCCTCTGAACACAAGTTTTTATTTCAAATTCAGTGGTAGCAAGTGGAATTGAATTACTGTATATAATAAAACATCATTGTAACAATCCTACATCCAAATGAAAAGCAGTGTGTAAAAATAACTTACCTCACCTCCAGGGAGAGCAGAATCTACTTGTGCTCTTCTTTAGCTGGTACCCTTTTTTTATCCCCACCTCTGTCTTTTATTCTCAATTTCTCCCGCTCATGTCTCACACCTGCTTTGCCTGGCAATCTCAGTTCTTTCTGCTGAATCTAATTCCTTTCCCTCTGTCTTTCTTGCTCTTCCCTATCACAGTCTCTTCATTTATCCACCACAAATTGCTTACAATATGTACTTAAAGTTTTTGTATCTACATATTACATATACTGAATATAGCTTTGCTTCTTGTTTTTTTAACAGAGCAGAGAAGTTGAAAGAAAAATAATTAAAGTGAACTTTCATTGTGCCTTTACCCAACGTGTGTTTTTCATATGATGACCCTAGATGGAAAAAAAAAAAAATTCCACATTACTAGAATAGATTACAATACAGTTGACCTATTTCAGCTTAAGGACATTGAAGAAACATGTATAAGTTTTTATTTTATTTTTTTTTAATTTTTATTTATTTATGATAGTCACACACACAGAGAGAGAGGCAGTTTTTAAAAGGCACTTTATGTTTCACAACCTCTAGATAATAACTATAAATGTTATTTTACTTGTTACACATCTCAGTGTCAAAGGTTAGGTTAATTATTCTTTTTCATGAAAATCTCTTACAATAACAGTCATTTCTTAAAATAAGAAAAACGATGGCCTCTACCATCATTAGCCAAACTAGTCATATGCATCATTACCATTTGCTAGCTTGCTTTCTTTATCCCATTTCTAAAACAGAAAATGATAATGTTTTTTTTTTCTTTTCTTTTTCATTCAGGCAGTCTAATTTGATCATTAATTTGGTCTAGAACACAATTCAGAATTTTGTGAACTGCCTGTTTGTGTGCAATGGATAAGGCTGGCCTGTAGCTTTTCTTTTGTCTGCAAAGTGTATAGCAGAGATTACTCTGCATATAGTCAGCCTCCAGCAAATGCTTTGTGATGGTGCAGATGGCTAAAGTGATGATGGAAATGATTTTTATGTTGTGAGTGATATGTTTAGTATTTCACATATTCCTACTGCAAAGAAATTAATTCTAACAACTTTACATCTAATATCAAAAAATATTATAATTCTTAAAGTTTTTTTAAACAGTAGTAAGATTTTCTACATGATTTTGAATAAACTTGGTTTTAAGTCTGAGCACTTATTTACATTGCAACTTTTATAACTCCACATTTTAAAAATTCTAGGCTTGTTACATCCACATAGGATTGATGTCTTTGAAGATTACATATATGGAGCAGGACCTAAAAATGGTGTATTTCGAGTACAAAAGTTTGGCCATGGTTCAGTAGAATACCTAGCTTTAGATATTGATAAAACAAAAGGTGTTTTGATATCTCATCGCTATAAACAACTAGACTGTAAGTATATTCGATACTGTTTTTGACAAAAAAAAACAGTATTTTATAATATTTTAACTATTTCAGTACTTAGCCCAGTAAGTTAAGTAAGTTAAGTAACTTTAATTTTTATATCACCAGATTTTTTTTAATCACCAAAGTCAAGATGCAAATAATATAAAGGTTTATTTTGCATTTGACTGTGTTTTCTTCAAACTAGAATTGACTTGGTTATTTAAAAAAGTCTCATTCTTTTTTTCTAAAATTTTAAATAAAACCCGAGTCTATACATAAACTATGCAGGTATTGAAATTCATCATTAGCCATTTTGACTCTTGTTTCTGATAGCAAGTAATAACCATAGCATCAACATTCCATCTTTAAAAGCAACTGAGGACTACTGCTTTCAAGGGTTATATTTTCTCTGATTGTTTATTATTTTTATTGTTACTTTCCCTACTAGAAAGGAATGTTATTGATGCAATTATCTTGAAATATCTGTCTCAAACACAACTATCAAAAACATTAAAGAACAAAATAAAATACGTGACTGAAATTCTAATAATCTGTTTCTATATGTGAGTTTACACTCCAAGAAACTTTAAGATTTATTGGTAGTTTTTTTATGGCAAATAAAGAGAGACTTAACCTCATTCGGTACAACTACTGGAAAGATAACAAGTGATATTTATCCAAATCAATTTTGGAAACAGATTAAAACAGATCTCCCCCTAAGAACTTCCTGAAATCCTATCCAAACTCTTGTTGCTCTTTACCAATGATCCGACATATTTAGTTCCAAGATTAATATGAGGACACTCTCTATCATCCTCTAGTTGTGTTTGGTTCTTTTTCATAGTCAAATATTACCACCTTCATAAAAACTATGTAAATAAATGAAACTCTGCCCTGAATACAATAGGTATTTGAGTAGTGATTCTGAGTCAAAGCCACTCTCACAGTCACCATTTCACTACCTGGGTGACATTTATGTTTTGTCCTAATGACAGATTCTTCTAGAAGAGCCACAGGAACAGTTATGACTGCACAGAATGCTAATTGGGTAGAAATTTAGACAAAAATAAATGTGCCAGACATTTACATGCACACAGACTGCAGCCTGATGGAAAGGAAACCATGTTAAACGTGGGTTTTATGAAAAAGAGTCCTCTCTTTTGTTTGTGTTTTGAACAGACAAGTACATATGTATTTCAGGCCTTTGTAAATACGAAGGGGAAGTTGTTTCTGTCTGTTCAACAGTTCTGAAACTCCCTAAGCTGGGAAGTAGGTCCCCCAAAGACTACAGTTGGCTTTACTCCTTTTTACATAGACCCAAACTATACTTTGTTATCTCAGACCAACACTTTTATCAAAAATAAGTCAGATGGAAGAGTGACAAAGTATGTGTTTGCATAATTTCTTCTCTCTTGTTGGAAGTGTAAATCGGCATAAATCCCCTGTTAATTATGAGTGTTGGGTAGTAATTTCTCTTTATCTATAAAGGGGAACAGTTTGACACTGAAATGAGATACACTCAGTAGGGATTTGATGATTTCGTTGCAACATTGTTAATGCATCCTTTCACCTTGTTGAGTTTTATGCTTCTGAAAATTATTGTACTTATAGTCATGTGTTTCCTTGTTATCCTTTGTTTTAATCAGTGCCTAATCCATGCTTGGACTTAGTATGTGACTTCCTGTGTTTGCTGAATCCTTTCGGAGCTACCTGTGTGTGCCCAGAAGGCAAATATTTGATTAATGGTACTTGCAATGATGACAGCCTATTAGGTGGGTAAACGTCATTATGCTGTAAATAATGAATTAATTTGTATGGTATATTTTCACACCTTTTGAAACCAAACAGAATTAGCCACTCAATTGTCAACATAGCTGCCTTGATACTATCAGTTCTTGAATGCCTGCGTAAACCACTGTCTCTGATGATAACTTCCTATCAGTTTATTATACATTTATTCACAAAGCTACACCGAGCACTTACTATGCATTTAAGACTAGATTAAGAACTTTGAAGTCACTCACCAAATCAAGATATTTTTATATAGCTCTTTATCGGTGAAGATAAAAGATGCCATTTCCTTACAAGTTTAAACCCAATCTTAAAATCCTTTATTCATTCATCAGGTTCATAGCGAGCAACTTTCTTGCACCAAACACAAATTTAAAACTGATAATAAGAAACTAAGTTGTACTTTCTTCTGCATAAAATTTGATTCACAATACATACTACTACTAACACAAATATTTTGAGGGCTTGTGAACAAAACATAGCACTAATTTAGAAACTAAGGACTACTTTATAAATAAAACTGACAAGATTTCTTCATTCTTAGAGCTCATATTTTATTTTTTTATTTTTTTTGAGCTCATATTTTAGAAGCTACATTAACACTGAAACAAACATTTAAGAAAGCAAAACGTTATTTCAGAAGCTTATAAGTATTAAATAGCAAATCAAAAAATAAAATAACAAAAATCAAAAGCAAATTGATTTTGATGAGAAACGAGAAAGAAGAGACCTCTATCTCTTCATTATCCAGGTAGATGACAAGTAGTTCCCTCATAATCAAGACATTAGCCATAATGGAAAAGCAAATTACTATTAAGAGAAAAGAAAATCAACACTAAATTTTATGGATACAGAGAAAAACACAAGGCTCTAAATTCCCTTGAGGGTCACATTTTTCCAGTGAGATACACTTTGGATCTCTTCATAGCAGGACATTCTACCTGCAGTATTTTTCTTGGTTAGAATGAACTCTTCACATGAAAACTGTGTCCTTGCCCTTAGTTAGCATCTCTACCCCTGTATCATTTTCTCATTGCTCTCTACTGAGAGTTACATGCAATCCAAAGACTTCTACCTTTCTAATACTCAAAGTGTGTTAAACTATCACAATGCCGGGATCCCTGGGTGGCACAGCGGTTTGGCGCCTTCCTTTGGCCCAGGGCACGATCCTGGAGACCCAGGATCGAATCCCACGTCGGGGTCCCGGGCTCCCGGTGCATGGAGCCTGCTTCTCCCTCTGCCTGTGTCTCTGCCTCTCCCTCTCTCTCTCTCTCTCTCTCTCTCTCTCTCTCTCTCTCTGTGACTATCATAAATAAATTTAAATAAAATAAAATTCTTTATAAACTATCACAATGCCTTCATTTAATATATATTCTTTAAGCACTGGATATGCAAAGCTGAAGAGGTCACAAAGATCATATGATGAATGACTTAAACACCAATAGGTATTTGTGTGAATAGTGATAGCAGGCACAGAAGAGACAGAGTTAAAACTATTAAAAGAATTCAGGGGCACTTGGCTGGCTCAGTGGTTGAGCATCTACCTTTGGCTCAGGTCCTGATCCCAGAGTCCTAGAATCCAGTCCCACATCAGGCTCCCAAGAGGGAGTCTGCTTCTCCCTTGCCTATGTCTCTGTCTCGGTCTCTGTCTCTGTGTCTATGTCTCTCATGAATAAATAAATAAAATATTTTTTAAAAATAAAAAAATAAAGGGATTCAGATAATCATCCAAATAGAGAATTGATTACAGGTTTCTATAGAATATGACTCTAGGATGAGGTCTGCAAAGACAGAGGGGATTCAGATTACGTGGGAATGAGGGATCAGAACATTGAGACAGAGGAGCTAAAAAGGCATGAAAATAAAGCATGTAAAGAAAATAGGCAGTCATTTATTTTAGTTAATCTGTAGCACATGTGAAACACTGTTGTGGGTGACCAGGTCAGTAATTTCTTAACAGAAAGCTAATTGTGAATCATGATTGGTATTTTGGATGAGTACTTTCATCCCAGTTCTAGAAAAGGGAGCTGTCACTGGCACTAGAATGCACCCTTTCTCCTTATTGATTATCTTTCCAACCAAAGTAACTGTGATCTCAACTATGATGATCAAATAAGAGAATTAAATGGATATTTTCAAATGTTATTAGGCACATTTTTCACTCTCTCCTCTGACATGGTTATGTAGGTAAACTAAGGCCATGTATTCTCCTTAACCTCCCAGAAATAGATCCTTTATAATAGCATTCTCTATGTTAGATGATGTGCCGCATTTTTACTAGTTCCACACACTCATAACCAGTGATTTCACAGCTCCCCCTACCCCTATGTACTATGTCTACTTATACTATGGTTTGGCTGGGAGAGACCCATGAGAGAGATGGGGATTCTGACCAGAATTATTCTATTGATGCCGCCACCAATGTGACTTTTACATTAACTCAGATGTTATCAGTGTTATTTTTATGGTCAGGTTGCCTACAGTTTTTGTTGTTTTTCCATTATAACTAGACATTAATATCTCTTCTACATAACTTTCCTTTTTTCTTCTTTGCTTAGGATAAATTATTTACCTAAAAACCCAGATTTATTTAGCTAATAATCCAAAAAAATACACAGGAAGATGTTGGCCTGGGGGAGATCTGAGGTAGAGCTCAATTAATTAATTAATTTGTTTGGCCCTGTCCTCCCTTAGTCTCAGCTTCTTTTGTGTAAAATTAGATTAACAATAAATATTACTATGACTTGTTAATAATAACAAATAATCTGAAGGCTTATGAGCAAGGCATAATGTAAGTATATGTATATTATTGTATTTAATCCCCTCAAATCCCCTATGATAGTATTTTCATTGCCCCTATTTTTACACATGAGAAAACTGAAGCATGGAGAGGCTCAACTGATTGTCTAACATTATGTAATAATGGTGGCACCCCAAGGTGAACCCAGGCATTCTATACTCTTAACCATCATGTAGTACACCCTTATTACCAATGTCCAGAGTCACTGAAAAGACCAGAAATAACATATATAAACTGCCTACCACAATACTTTGGAAAAAGACACACAGCACTTGAAGATAAATCTATCCTCCAGTAGATAAGAAAATGAAACAAGTTTTTTGCTATATTTATTCATCAAACTTTATAGTTTTATGTTTGGAATGAGAAAGCATGTTTGTCTAGATGTACACATATCCAAGATCTAAAACTTTGTAAGCAATTTCAGTTTTACTATTTCAGATTTGAGTGAGAGGCACTATTACAGAAACTTCCCAAAAGTTCATTTTGTAATTTAGAAGAAAATCTTATATTTTAAATAATCAGAGTGTTAAAAAATATTCACATTGGCCTCTGTGAATATGTACGTTGGCAGCAGACAGCTTGGACCACCTCAGCGAGGAATATAAATAAGTAGGTTTCAGAATTATTGATTGGTGTAGATAAATGCCAATTAATTTTTTCTTGACATTAACATTTGATGTAGCCAAGTTTTTCTGCTCTTTATAATTACTTGCCTTTATCTAGCTGCTATTGTTAAATGATGAGACACTGAATATTTTTAATCTTCGTGTAAGAAATTTGAAATTCAAATGCTACTCATTCTTGGAGAAGTATTCACCTGTTCTTTCCTATAGTTGATTATAATTGCTTGAGCTTGGCTTCTGGGGGTGATTTAGTTATTGACAAAAGCAGCCTTCTTTTTCATTATAGAACTCTTACAGTTAGGTTTTGAAACTCCACTCTATTTCATCAAGCTGTGTTCTATTTTAAAATTTCTCGAAACTCATGAGGCATATTGTAGAAATGTACATGTCCTAACATGTAGAGATTTTGAATAGCTATGTAGTTTACATAGGACATTTACAGATGAAAATGAACTCCCCCACAATAATCTTAACTGCGATCATAATGCCTTAAATATTTATCTTCACTGTTTACATTCACAACTCCAATCAGGATACTTTATGCTGAATGAATTGGAAATGTTTGGGTGAATTTTAAACTAAGCAAGTGTATATTTCCACTTGAGATCTTTCTTGAGAATTTAATGTCTGTATTCAACTCTGCTTTGAAATGAGCAAGTTTTAGAGTTGTCTGGTACTGCTGATAAATAGTCTCTATTTGTGGCAGTGGATATGATATTCGAGTCATTTTTTTTTATTTGAAGTCACTAAGGCTCTTTAAGCTGCTCTTGTGATTATTGTAGTGATATATTAAAGTTTTTGCTATGTGTGGGCCAATGGATCTTGAATAAAGAATACAGGCTGTTTTGATTTTTCTCTATTTAACTATAAAAGAGGCATGGCTTTAATAGAACAGAATGCTTCTTACAATATTCTCAGCCTTTTGTGTTCCATTGGGCATCACGTCCTGCCCTAAGTAAAAGCAGTATTTCTAATGGAGTAAGTCCATGTCAATGCACATAAACTAAAAAATTATTCCAGACCAACTGAACTCATCATATTTTTAAGGATAATTTTGCAACCCCAAGGAATGGCCATCCTTTCTTACCCTCAGCCAAAATGTATGAAGTAGACAGATTGTGCCAATCATTTTCCATAGGGAAATTTTACATATGGAAATATTTCTAACAATCTTTTATCAATATCTTATACCAAACCTAAGTGACTTTTAGTTCTGAATTGTTTATACATAATTAATAAGGATGTATATCAAAGAATGTATTTTCTATACTCTAAGTTCCATGTGTTATATATATTATATATATATGTGCACCATAAGTTTAACTTACATATTTTAGTTCGGTTTAATATCAAACAGTCCTAAAAATAGGCCATGTTTACTTATATCTTTAAAAAATGTATTGATTGGAAAATATTTCATTTTTAGGAAGTTTCAGTTGGTTCTGTTGTCTAATGTTTTAATAAACACAAGAAATGGTTAAAATTCTTTAAGCCTAAAGAAGAATAAAAATTAAATCAGCATTTGTATTCACTATTCAAGACTACTTAAAATCGATATCCCTGTTTTCAGACAGCATTTAATAGTATTTTGTTTCTTCTATTTTTATATTGAGGTATTTATTTGGAGAATTTTATGAAAAAAATAAAATCCTGATATTTCATGTTGTATATGTGAATTGTTCTTATTCTACCGAATGAATAGCATGCTAATTTGCGTGTTTCTTCTTATAACCAGATGATTCCTGCAAATTGACTTGTGAAAATGGAGGAAGATGCATTTTAAATGAGAAGGGTGACTTGAGGTGTCACTGTTGGCCGAGTTACTCAGGCGACAGATGTGAAGTCAATCATTGTAGCAACTACTGCCAAAATGGAGGAACCTGTGCACCATCAGCTCTGGGTAAATACTTGAATTTCATCATATGTATATTCAAATGACTTACCTTTTTCTTTAAATGTGAAAAATATAAAGAGGAAGAATAGATTAACACAAATTGGATTTAATTATTAATGCAACATAATAGTATTTATTCTATATTCTGTATGTTGAAGTGCAAGTCACAAAATACAACAATAGCAATGATCATGATCACATGCTGAGTGTGTACAAGTGACAGGGCTCAGTGCTTACAGATGCTGTGCTGGTTTAGAATGATTAAGTAAAACTATTTTTATAAGCCTCATATATTTGATTCCAAAATCTGTTCTTTTAAATATTTTTTTTTACTTTTATTTTGATATTTCAAGGTAGAGATTTTTTTTGAATTTTTTTTTCTAAATTCCAGTTAGTTAATATTCAGGTGTACGAGATAGTGATTCATCCACTTCTATACAACACCCACTGCTCATCAGAAGTGCACTCCTTAATCCCTATCACCTATTTCACTCCTCCCTCCATCCACCTTCCCTCTGGTAACCATAGTTAAAAATATGTTTCTTGGTTTGTCTCTCTCTCTCTCTTTTCTCCCTTTGCTCATTGGTTTTGTTCTTAAATTCCATACATGAGTGAAATCATATGGTATTTGTCTTTCTCTGACTGAATTATTTCTCTTAGCATTAGACTCTGGCTCCTTTCATGTTGTAGCAAATGCAAGATTTTGTTATTTTATGGCTGAGTAATATTCCATTGCAGATATATATATATACCACAGCATCTTTGATTTGGGCTGTTTCCATTATTTGGCTATTATAGATAATGCTGCTATAAACATCAGGGTGCAGGTATCCCTTTAAATTAGTATTTCGTATTCTTTAGGTAAATACCTATAATGCAACTGCTGGATCATAGAATAGTTCTATTTTGAACTTTTTTAGGAACTTCCATACAATTTTCTAGAGTGGCTGCACCAGTTTGCATTCCCACCAACAGTGCGGGAGGGTTCCCCGTCTCCATTTCCTTGCCAATACCTGTTGTTTCTTATGTTGTTGATTTTAGCCATTCTGATGGATATGAAGCTATATTGTAGTTTTGATTTGTATTTCCCTGATGATCAGTGATGTTGAGCATCTTTTCATGTGTCTGCTGGCCATCTGTATGTCTCTTTGGAAAAGTGTCTGTTCATATATTCTCCACATTTTTTAAAATTATTTTTTGAGTGTTGAGTTTTATAAGTTCTTTATATATTTTGGACACAAACCCTTTCTCAGATATGCCATTTGCAAATATCTTCTCCCTTTCTATAAGTTGCCTTTTGGTTTTGTTGATTGTTTCCTTCACTGTGCAGATGTGTTTTATTTTGATGAAGTCCCAACAGTTTATTTTTATTTTATTCCACTTGTCTCAGGAGACATATCTAGAATGAAGATGCTATGGACAATGTCAAATAGACTATTGCCTATGTTCTCCTCTACAGTTTTTATGGTTTCCTGTTTCACATTTAGGTCTTTAATCGATTTTGAATTTATTTTCGTATATGCTATAATAAAGTGGTCCAGTTTCGTTCTTTTGTGTGTTCTTTTTAATTGAACAGTTAGCCTAATGCTAAACCTCATTTGCTATTGAGAATTAAACTCAATTAAATTAGATTTAAATTTAAAAATTAAGTTAAATATAAATACACTATATCAGTACATCGGATAGCAACATAATTCCTATCTAAAATCATAACTAGTTTATTGGCACTGCAATGTAGTGTATAATATGCTTTGAAAATATCAGGTTACTATATGTTAAGATACACTTGAAATTCTTATTAATTTGCACAATAGCTCTGTTTGCAAAAAGTATTTGCTAAAAACATATTTTTTCTACTTAGTGCTATTATATTTAAGATATGTTCCCATAGGAAAAATTAACCCCAAAGCATCATAAAAAATAAATTGTGAATTCCAAAATTCAATGCAAAGGACACTATGCAACTATGAGAGTGAAATTTATGCACATTTAATTATACTACAATAAATGCAAATTTAGTCAAATGGAAAATTAATCCATATGATCTTCACATCCCCTACACAGTTAATTTGTCTTACTGGGAGTTCTCACTGTTTTTATTGCTTATGCTATTCTTTGAAGTATTTAGCATAATGCTAGCTGAAAGATCCACATGAAAAAGCATATTCAACGGAGTTCAGAGGAACCAAACTGTTCTGATTTGCATTCTAATAGTAAAAGCATTACTATTTCTTTAAATTTGATAATTTTATGTCTATAAATATTTTTGGCTTCTGATTAATTGATAATTAAAGTATTCTAGGTGCTTAATGGAATTCTGAAAACATATTCAGCAAGTTGACTGAAATAAAAAGGTACTAGGTCTTACTATATATTTTCATTCTGCCTATGAGAAGCTACTCCTTACAGTAGAATATATTCTATTGTTGTGGGAGAAATTGTACTGCTGGGACCATGCAAATGAAAACTGATTGAATATGTGGCAAACTGATACGACCTGTAATTGTATTTTAGTGACACAGATACCTTTTCTTTTAGGAGAGAAGAAGCTTTTCTTACATAAATGACTTGTTTAAAGATTTTTATTATTTGATTGTTAATTTTCTCTTTATGATAATAAAAATAATTGGATTACACTGAAATGGTTTTCTTCTATTTGCCTTTAGAAATATTTAAATGGAAAAGAGTTTGGTACTCCAAACTACAAGTATCTATTCAACCTGAAATGGATCCACAAAGACAAATCTCTACAAAACACTGAATTTGCTGTCCTATTAATGGATCCAGAACTCTATTGGATATAGCACAACTTTTAATGTTTTGTTGAAGTCATTGGTTCAGATCTTGCTATATTCTTAAAATCTATAGCATATCAATTTTATTTTACTTTATTTTTTAATTTTTTTAGCATATCAATTTTACCTATACACCCATGTAGATCTTGATTCACATAGATAACATGTTCATAAAAAATTATATTTCAAATTAGTAATATAAATGAGTCTTTATATGAATTCAATTTGAGATATGGCCATATAGTTTATAGTCTTACAGCGTCTAATTAATAATAATAATATCATATCAAATTAAGTCATCTACAAAGCATTTTTTACTTTTAAAAATATGGTTTTATAAAAACATTGTTTGGCATTATAGACTGTAGAACCTCATTATCTCCACACAAATGTTAATTTGTTAAACAAATCCCAGCGGGCAATTCATGGATTTATTCATTGTTGGTTTACTTACAGTTAAGCCTTTTGGCAAATTCCTATGTGGACACTATATGACTAGGGTTTGGGGCAGCTTTAATTAAAATTTATAAGTTTATGACAGTTGTATAGGACTATAATAATTGAACAAAGGAAATGTCACCAGTTAATTAAAAGCACACATCTGAGAGGCATAATTAAAATTTTGCATCTTAGACATGAGTGTTTCCTCGTGCCTTAAGTTTTTTTTTTTTTTTTTATAGAGAAAGCTAAAACTGAAATATGTGGACTCTATCCATACAGCAAAGTACCACAAAGTGAAATCGTTTGACATTGATTATATCGACAAGGGTGCATGTAGTTCATTTCTATGACTTGCTCATAGGAGGATATTAAGATAAAGTTTGCCTTGGGCAAAATAATGGAAATGAGAGTAAAGTACTGAATTATTCAATCATTCTATTAGAGAAAATAGAGAAGAATTTAAGAATGTTTCTCATCATGAATATAATAAGGATATTTATATATATTTACAATTAATCTTCACTTTTATAAATATTTATTTTCTAAAATATATTGTTTGGTATTTTCAATACTCTTGAGTTCTGTTATTTAGACTTTTAATTTTCATATCGAAATGAATCACGATTTTCTACACAGCTGATTTAGAGTAGTAAAGCAAGAGAGTTTATCAATTTGGGGCAATATACCCAAAAACTCCTACTCATAAAGTTTGAAATTACGCAGCGGGGAGGGCAACTTTTAATTTGGGGAATTTGAAAATGCACAAAAGCAGGACTGCCCAGACAAAGGAGTGACAGTGCAATTTTTTTTAGTAGATAATACATTTGTATTGATGTTTAAATAAATATGGAAAGAAGAAAGCAGAAGCTCTCACTGTGACTCCCCCTATTACCACATCTGTGGACTTTGGCAGTGAAAGGTTTTGCTTTCAGAACTGAAACAGGAAAACAGTGGCCCCTGTTAAGGAAAGGAAAAAAAAAAAAAAAAGATTATTCTCACTACTTCTCACTCCAACAGGAAGGGCCTTAAAAATAATAAGTAGATGCAGGACGCCTGGGTGGCTCAGTCAGTTAAGCATCTGCCTTCGGCTCAGGTCAAGATCCCAGGGTCCTGGATCAAGCCCAGCATGGGGTTCCCTGCTCAGTGGGGAGTCTGCTTCTCTCTCTCATGATCCCCCTGTTTGCATACTCTCTCTCTCTCTCTCTCTCTCTATCAAATAAATAAATAAAGTCCTTAAAAAATAATAAGTATATGGTAAGACTTTTCTTTCTCATTCATTCAGGCTCTTTCTATCGAGAACACTGCCCCCAGGTATTAAGGTGGCATATATGGCTGCCATCAAATATGGTAAAAAAAAAAAAAAAGGCTACCCTAAAAATGTTTGCTAAAAAAGCAAGTTAAGCTAAGAACTTTTGGATACCCTCAAAACATCCTGAGAATAATGACAAAACATAAATACTGATGTCTCTTGAGTCACATCTGTACCTAGGACATAAAGTTTACAATCACCTAAATAATATCTTGATAAAGGGTGAACGTGCATTTAAACTGCCCACCTTTGTTTTCTTCCACTTTTATCTAAATGAGAGCTGTTTTTAAGTTAAATTAAGCTTGATGTCCTAACTTCCTAAACATAAATATTGTTTATATTTAGAGAGTACTAAGAGCCCTGGATATTTGGTCCTACTTGCTTTTTAAGGATATAAGGAATATTATATTGAAAATGTAAAAGTAGGGGCAGCCTGGGTGGCTCAGCGGTTTAGCGCCACCTTCAGCCCAGGGCCTGACCCTGGAGACCCAGGATCGACTCCCACATCACTCTCCCTGCATGGAGCCTGCTTCTCCTTCTGCCTGTGTCTCTACCTCTCTCTCTCTCTCTCTCCCTCTCTCTCTCTTTCTCTCTCTCACAAATAAATTTTCTTTCTCACAAAGAAAATGTAAAAGTAAAAACATAAAAAGGGCATATATTTTTAACAAATAAGTGACATAGAAATACATACCCATAGCAAGAAGACGGCAGAAGACAAGTCTCACACACACATGTACACAAATATAAAAAAGGAAGGGAAAAAAGAAAAAAAGAAAAAGAAGGAGTTTGGAAAGGAAGAAGTGCAGGAGGAGCCCAGTCACACATAGATGAAACCAGCATTCGTAAATCACTGTCAGAAGAAAATGTTCATGGTGCAAATCTTGAAGCAAGCAATTTTGAAGTACTCTCCAAGAGGTTTAAAAAGTTTCTGTGTTCTTTAATTAAATAATGTCATTTTTAGAAACATATTCCAAGGATTACATAATGATAAAACCCAAAATTAGAAGTAAAGATGTTCAATATAGTGTTATTTAGAATATAAAACTGGAGAGAGAAATCTGAATCCAAATAGTTAATATGTAAAATATAGCGTATCTAAAAGATGAATGTTATATGATAAATAAAACCAGAATTGTAGAATATATGATAATATAGGAAAATATTCACATTGTATTTTATTTTGTTTTTATTGAAGTATTGTTGATATACAATGTTACATTAGTTTCAGGTGTAAAATTGAGTGATTTGGCAACTCTGTAAGTTATGCTATGCTCATCACAAATATAGCTACCATCTGTCACCATACAATGCTATTACAGTATCATTGACTATATTCCCTATGCTGATTCCTTTTATTCTTGTGGCCTATTGATTCCATAACTGATAGTCTGTACCTCCCACTCCCCTTCACCCATTTTGCCCATCTCCCACTGACTCCCTTGTGGCAGCCACTAGTTCGTTCTGTGTATTTATGGGTTGGTTCTTTATTATTTGTTTTGTTTTTAAATCCCATATATAAGTGGAATTATATGGAATTTGTCTTTCTCTATCTGATTTATTTCACTTAACACAATACCCTCTAGGTCCATCCATGTTATTACAATGACAAAATCTCATTATTTCTTATGAATGAGTATATCCCATTGCACATATATATCATGCCTTCTTTATTCATTTATCTATTGAAGGATACTTAAATAACTTCGTATCTTGGCTATTGTAAATAATGCTGCATCAATAATCATCAGGGAAATGCAAATCCAAACCACCATGAGATACCATCTTACACCAGTCAGAATGGCTAGTATCATAAAAACAGGAAATAAATGTTAACAGGGATGTAGACAAAAAGGGAATCCTCATACACTGTTGGCAGGAATGCAAATTGTTGGAACAGTGAAGAATGGAATTTTGAGGCTTCTCAAAAATTAGAAATGGAAACATCATAAGATCCAATAATTTACATTGTATTTTAAAGTTAAAAAGCACAAGAAATAGAACTATATAATATGAGCCTAATAGGGAAAAGATGCATAAATAAAGCATCTGTATAAGGAAATAGGTCCTTCCTTTTATGTCTGTTTTTTCCAACTTCCACAATTAACATGCATTGCTGTTAGAATTAAAAATTAAGTAATGATAATAATTATTATTAGAAACTTAAATAATAATTATTATTGCCAGGATCATGGTAATTAACATATATTTAACTGCTTACTGAGTTCCAGGTGCTGTTCACAATCCTTGCGCCTTCACAAAAAACCTGTGAGTGGCTGAAAGTAAGATTTTTAATTCTGCTGTTGACTTTTTGAATCAATTACTGATTCATTTGAACTACATGGTGAGAGTGGTACTGAACTATTAAGTCTTATGGCTTTCTAAGCTAATCTCAGAAGGTTTGAGTTGGCTTCCTTATATTCACAGAAAGGACAAAAATATTTCAGTCTTATTTTCAAAAAAGCTGGCTGAAAACGAACTTTCCAAAAGTATAAATAGATTGTGACCTATAATTTGAAACATGTCAGAATATATTAAGTAGTATCTGGGAGGGCGCTAGGTATGATCCAGTTCCTCCTTTTCTTTTTCAGGCTTTGCTGAATAGTTCTCTGTAATCTTTATGATACTTAAGACAACTCGACAGCTATAGTCAACTTACTAAAATTGTGTATAAATGGGCACTCACTTTCTGTTCAGGAAAACATTATATAAAGTGGAAAAGTAGAATGTCAAATCTCTTTATCAAAAAGACTAGCAATTTTTTTAAGCATTCAAAACTTTTATCACTTGAATCTAAGTCAGAAGTGAAGATGGATTTCAAAAAGCAGAGTGGTCTTGGGCATTAGGGGTCAGGAGATGGGCTTTCTGATTGCAATCTAGTATCTAACCAAATGAGGCTATGGTGACTTGTCTCTCAGCTTATTATTTTTCTCCTATATAAAATAACAAAAATGTGGTTTTTGTTCAAATAGTAAAGATATCGTGAGTAAAGGGTAACTTTCAGATAGTATTTTTGTGGAACATTAAATATAAGCATTTATTAATATGCTCTGCAGTTTAAATGTCAATGAAATTCTATTATCTAGACTCAATGTATTCATCAGACTATTGAATTAAACAATGACTGTATATATTGAAAACTTGTTAGGTAGAAAACATTACAACCAGGAATAAAAATTTATAAGCACCAGACTTACTCAACAAGTAAGGGTTAAGATGCATCGGGGTTCACATTGACAAATGACTATGAATTCAATAAATTGCTTAAAAAGAGAACTGACTAATGATGCTCACTAGCAGGTATCTACTCCTCAGAAATAATAAACACTGTCACTGTCTCATAGGAAGTTCATATGTAATTACTTTTGCTAGCATTCCTTCATGGCAATCAACCACACATTTTCAAGCATTATGTTTAAATAGAAAAAAAAAGAGTAATGATTTATTTGTCCAATATTGAGCAGAGAAGTAATTTTACCTACTTAAAGTCATATAATATTGATTAAATACACTGAAGAGTAGCATATTTATAATCATCTTAAAAACTGTTTATTAAATAAATCTAGCTTTTAAAAACAGACACCAGTAGTATATCAAGTCACTGAAAAATGCCAACAGATACACATTTATAATATTCAAATATGAATATAGGTTTTTGAGCATATTGATTGATTGATATTTATTCATATATTACTTAACATATATTACTTGAACAAAAGCTACACAGCAAATTTTACTCTAAAATTATTAGCAAGTAAATAGTGATTTCTATATGGAATATATATCCAGTAATTAAAATATTTTGGAAATTTAACTACTTAATTTTGTTTATTATAGTGCCTACTACATTTTAAATGTTTAATAAATATGAAAAACTCTGTCAAATTCCTTAGACATATTACTTTATTTAATCCTTATCACTCTATTATGTCTAACATTGTGTTATTTTTCAGATGTGAACTTGAGTGGCTAAGTAAGAACACTAAAATCCAAGAATCTAGGATATTCAAAAGTCAGTGCTCTAAGACATTACTTATTATCACTGAAAATCAGCAATAGTCTGTCCATATCAGAGAAATCACTGGCTATGACTATATAGCTAAAAGTAACATATAATCAAATAGGTCCATTTATCTAAAAACTGTAACAAAATCATATAAATTTAACGTTCATTTAACAAGGACTAATGATAATTTTTTATGCTATCCATGTAGTTACCTATCTATATAATAGAAAAGTTTGCATTTTTATTATATATTTTAAAACATTATTTGAACTGGTATATATGGATAGGATCTGGGCATATTATTTTCAAAAGAATATGGAAAAACTGTGTATTGGGATTCCATATGCAGTTTTTTAATAAAAGCATATGTACTCAGTTGTTTAAATAATAAACAATCTGTTTAATAATAATACTAATAGTAATTATAATACCAATATGACTACTACTTTTTTTTTTCAATACGACTACTACTACTACTAATACTACCAATTAAGTACGTGCTATGTGGCAGACGTTGTATGATGTGTTTTACCAGCACATAGTAGGCATCATTGACACCATTTTACAGAATGAGATGCAAAATGAGATCTAGTGAGGAAATGTAAGTTTGGCAAAGCCACACAATTAATAAATATCTAACAATATTTGATTCCCAGATCTAATGCCAAAAATAAACAATTTTATTTGTGCCAAATTTATTTAGTTCTTGTTAAATATTCTTATGAACTATTTCAGAATTAATCATTTTTACTGAGACTAGTTTAAGTATGTAAGGGCCACGTAAGACCAGTGAAATTTCAAGAACTCTGTGAGAATCCAAGACATTTCCATTTCTCTCTCTCTCTTTCTTTTTTTTAAGATTTTATTTATTTGAGAGAGAGAGTAAATGAATAAGAACACAAACCAGGGGAGGGGTAGAGAGAGAGAGGGAGGAGACTCCCCACTGAGCAGGAAGCCCAATGCGAGACTTGATCCTTGGGGATCATGACCTGAGCAGAAAGCAGTCTCTTAACCTACTGAGCCAAGCAGGCACCCATTTCTCTTTTCCTTATGATCAATACAATCTTTAGTTGTGTCAGTGAATATTCCTTAATATTGACTATAGATGATTAGCACTTTTAATTATATTTTTGCCATATTTGACATTAGCTACTATTAGTTATCTAGTTAAATCTCAGTAGTTTATCTAGTTAAATCTCAGTAGTTTATTATTTACTTACCTTGTTGCATGAAAATTTGCTGGCACATTTTAGAAGATGTATGCAACGAGTTTCCATTTATCTACGAACGGAAGCAGATATATTAATAATAAATTAATCAAGAAAATAAACTAAGCTCCATTTGTTGTACACAGCTAGTAAGGCACTTTGCTAACTTATAGTGTCGAACTTGAGTATGGAGCATACCCGTCACTGGGAGAAATCACTAGTCTACAGAAATCACGTATGCTACCAGGACAATATTTATGAGAAGAATTTTCTCTCTTGTGGGTCATGGGGGAGTTGATGAGCCTAGGACAAAGAGAGAATGGTCTGTCAGTTACGAAGGACAAGGAGTCCAGAGTGAGAAGACTGAGACTGTAGTATTCAGATAGAGAATTATTGGAGCCATCAAACTGTATTACATCACCAAAATAAGTTTAGAAGAATATATTTTAAGAGAAAGAAAGACAAAGCATAAAAGCAATTGAAAAGGACAATCAGAAAAAGATACGGACATCAGTAATGGTAATGTCTTAGACACCAAGATAGAATTTTCAAGAGGAGATGCGAAATAAAATGTGTAATAAAAATAAGAAGTTTCAAGAATAAAATGTGTAAAATTATGGAGAACATCTGAGGAGGATGATTGAAAAGAAATCAGTGGATTTAGAGATTAAGAGATCAGAGATAAATATATAATAAAGAAAACACACATTAACTTCTCCATCCCTAAACCTGTTTTACCACTAGGGAATCAGAAGTGCTTGATGTGAACAATACATTCATATTGAGGGATCTGTCCTCTCTTCTGAAATAACAAAGAAGTAACAGATTAAGATACCTTTTTTTATATATTAAAAAAAAATTAAAACTGTAAACCCAGTGAAGGATTGGAATGTGACTTTATGATGGAAGATTTTGTTTGGTAGAATTGGAAGCTATGAGTATAGACTAAAAAAAAAAAAAAAGCTCAAGTATGTATCAAAATTTGAAGGTATACAAGTAAATGGACTTGATAAAAATACTAGGTGTGCTTTATTGTTTGTGTTTCTCATGTGGAGTTTCTGTGTGTGTGTGTTTTCTTTTTAAAGTGTGGGATTAAATATGTTGAGAAAGTAAAGAGAAAGAAAGACCCATCCTTCAAAGTTAAAGATGTTGGAGTCTGAGAGTAAGGTTGATGGAGAATTTCTGCTTTATCCCATCGCTGCCATGCAAGCTCAAATTTAATTTTATCTTAAATAAATAACAAACATTAAATCTGTAATTTAAGACAGTTTTCCAAATGATTTTCTTAGAATGTGACGGTGTCTTTTTTAGGACGCAGTTACAAAGTCATAAATGGCGAAGCTCAATAGAAATAACAACAACAGTAATAATAATAAACAATGGGAGCCAAAGTATCATTGTGTGCTCTCTATGTGCCTCGTACCTTTAGAAATGCTTTGCACATATCATCTCATTTACTTTACTTTTCATTTCATTTACTATGATTCTCCCTAACAACCCCATATTATTATCTCCATGTTTTGCACAAGGAAAAAGAAGCAGAGAAGTGATGCCCATGGCCTCACAACCAGTAATTGGTACAGATAGTCTATAACCAGGCAGTCTAACAACTCACACTTTTCAGGTCTGAATGCTATAAAAACTAGACTGAGTAGAGGCAACAGACTGATCCTCTCCCTCCTTCCTCAGGTTAATTGATGCTCTTTTTGATTATACTACTCTTGTAAGCTGTCAACTCCCAAGCTCCCTGGATGCTTCACTGCTATAAATCTATACCTTAGTCTTCGTAACAGTATTGTTGCCTTTTCAAATGCCGAAATTAAATTGAGCTACCTAAAAAATCTTTATAAATAAATCCAATGCAACTTGTTAGGGCGCACCCAGAGAGAGTCGTGAAAATATTAGATGGAAGCCCATTATAAAACTCTGTGACAGGTGGTTCATCTCCCATCAGCAAACAAAAGATCTACTGTATCAACACACAGTTTCAAGTTGGTAATGTTCCCCTGAATATGAAGATTTCTACTTGTCAAAAAGAAATCCTCCTTATAAAGGAAGAAGAAGAGCCTTTTGAAAATAATTCAGCCAGGATCTAAATGATGTGAGGCAGATGCTGGATGTGGAAGTGGGGGGACAACCTGGTCACTCTGCCCTAGTTTCAAAGCAGCTACAGATGAGATGAAAGCATGGTGTCATTCTCTCAGTGACTGGGACAGAATAGATTTCAAGGGCCTTCGTGGGTTGCATTTGTTTCTTTCAAACTTCTTTCATTTTAATGTTTTTCACTCTTAATTTAAAGAAACCTAGAAAATAATGGAGAAAAACATAAATCCACGGTGCTGAAGTCCTACCACCATATGGCACTTTTTATGATTATCCTAATGCATTTTGATTTCTCCTGTATTTTCTGTTCTGTTTGTTTTACATTTAGCTCATGTTAATTTGTGTCCCTGTGTAAATGTTCTATTTCTCTGTAAGGCAGTCACTGGTTCTTGCTGATGAAGAGGAACTACTTCTTTTGTTCAGGGCTTTCATTTACCTTAGTAACTGTGTTCCAACAATTTGCTGTCCTCTTCATCTTCTACCACTATTCATTCCCTTGTTTGTGTCTCTGTCTTTCACCCATTATTGTTCCCATGAAGATATTTTTTCTATATGTAAGCAACAACTAGAAAATTCACTACCATTATAAGAAAAATATTTAGCTAAAAGTTTTAAAGCCATTTTCTGGGAATGGAAAACACGATGTTACTCAGCTTTTAATGTACATAAAATTTACCTTGTTTCTCAACCTACTAATAGGCATTTATCTGCCACCAAAGTAATAACATTTATGCAGACGTTTTAAAGCAATGCTACTCACCATTAAAAATGTATGTAACTTTCTTCACTGAGAAGCAAAAGCTTCAAGCATGTTTAAGGGTGTGGAGAGCTTTCGATGCAAAATAAATAAATAAATAAATTATGGAACCTCAATTTATTTATTCTCTTGGAAAGGCAGGTGGCTTTCATTTGGAGGCATTTTATTCACTTATGAGTGCTTTTCAAAAAAATGTAGAACCTATGACAATAGAGAAAACTTATGTCATTTTCACATTTCAAGTCTTAAGACTTCTACTCATACATTTTTATGACCAGTCTAATTATACCTCATGTCTACAAAGG